>NC_066536.1:10430405-10442905 GCF_024679095.1 Eriocheir sinensis
GTAGGTTAATGTCCTTGATAATCATATACATATTTGATAATGTATATACTTGCTTACGCTGTTAATATATTCCTTCATTCTGTCTTCCTTACATCCATCCATTCTGCCCGTAACAAGTGTAATAGATTTAGTCACTCGGTACTTATTTTTGTTTCCGCCAGACTATTTTTTTCAGAGCTTTAGTGGGTTTTTTTTGTAGTTAATCCAAAGTAGCAGAAAACAATCTATTACGCACTTCTTGTTTCCGGGGATTAAGTCTATATAACCAACATCCAATTATTCTATTCATAGGTTGAGACACAAAACCTTTTAGGACACGGTAGGTCGGCTAGTAGTGGGTGCAGTCAGCTATTTATCGCTAATCACTACCGAGCCATTGATGATAGAGCCCAAGGCGTATTTTTGAACGTTACTTATTTTATTTTACGTAAACCGCCGCTAGTAAGTCTTGTTCCATATATTTTTAGTGAACCTCCCCACAAACAAATATAAACACACAACAATTCAAACAAGCTGACAAAGGGCAGAAACAGTCAGACGAAAAACAGATATACTTTCCCGAGCTCTTATTAGGAAACAAAGCCACTTCTTCTACCTCCTCTCGTGGGTCACACAATTTTCCCTCTTTTGACAAGTTTATGAAGAGTTACGAAGCTCGACAAGACAGAGACGTGAGGGTAATTTTTAATGTGCATCGGAGAAGTGGTGACAGACAGACGCTGAGACTCTTTTGGGTTATTTTTGTTGTTTTTCGTCTCATCCTTCGCGTCCTTCAAGCGACTGGATTCTCGTCTCTCCTCGCGTCCTCGTTTCTAGCCAGGCAACATCAAACAACAACAACTCAACAGCTACAGAGGAAGCGAAAAAATGAAGTCGGTGAAATATCCCTAGGAAGTGCTTTTCTCCAAGTTTTGCAGATTGTAACTTTTGGTGATTTTTTTGTTTTCATTTTTTTCTCCTCCGCCACCACTACCTCCTCCTTTTCTGCTCCATTAAATACTTGTTCTTGTTTTTTCTTCTTATTTTTCTTCTTCTTCTTCTTCTTCTTCTTCTTCTTCTTCTTCTTCTTCTTCTTTCTTCTTCCATGGTTGGAGTTGGTAGAAAAGGGGGGAAGGTATCGGCGGAGGTTATTAGCTAGACCGTTAATTTACAAAGGGCGTTTGATTATATATTTTTATTATGAGAGATACACCAATGAGTTTTAATCGTATATAATTATGTGATCTAGAGTATTTGTAACGAGAGACTTTTTTTTAAATCAACGTATACGTATACATTTCAGTTGTCTTTTCTGTAACGTATTCTGCTGTCACTGTGGTATGCTCAGATGGCGGAGATGAAAAGCCGTTGCTGGTATGGCCTGAAGCCGCGTCGTTGAGTGAGTTTTGCCGCAAGTTTCACGACCGACTTTTCTTTTGTGTCTTTTGTGTATGTGTTGCTGCGGCGGAAGAAGTGGGGCACGTAGGAGGGCGTGGTGCAGCGGGGCGTGATACGGGGGAGGACTTCGTGGAAAGGGAGCACAATGGCCTCATAGCGAAAAATAATACTCCCTCCCCCACGAAAAAAAGTCAGCAAAGAGATAATTAACAAGCATCCTGAATAGATTAAATTGGTGTTGCTGCAGCTCTCATTATTCCTTGACATAAATATTGGATGTTTAATTAAATCGGCCTTAATGAATTATAAACAGTGTCGTAATTGTGTTGAAACTCGTGTCCTAGTTTTTATCCATCCTGAGGCCGTGTAAGTGGAGGACACGTGCGCGACGTGGCAGGTGAGTGCGTGTGATCAGCGCCATGAAAAGGCCATCACCAGCACGCCTTTGAGGGGTGAGAGGTTGAAAATTCAGTCACCGGAGGCGTTTTAAGAGACCTCTTTGATTCTTTTCACAAAATCTCTCATGCTTTTATTTTCTTCGTTCAATTAGATAGCCCAAAGGATAGTCATTGACCTCTTAAGTCTTAACATCAGTGCGCTTACGAGTGACTTACTACACGGGCCAAAGAATAAAGAAGGCTTATCTTCTAAAACGAAAATGTTATTAGTTGCAGATAAAGCTTTCCGTTAGTCATGTTTAATGCACATACGAGTCGCGTCCTGCTTTGCTATTACATCGACAATTATATATTTTGTTTGAGTCGAGTGTCTCTGTCATAATGTATACAAGGGCGTCTAAACACCCTCTATGATGTTATGTGTAGTTCAAGCGCCTTATGAAATGAGCTTGAAAATACATACTTGTAAATTATTGTGTTGATGGTGGTATGTCTCTTATTTGTGTGTGTGTGTGTGTGTGTGTGTGTGTGTGTGTGTGTGTCTCTCTCTCTCTCTCTCTCTCTCTCTCTCTCTCTCTCTCTCTCTCTCTCTCTCTCTCTCTCTCTCTCTCTCTCTCTCTCTCTCTCTTCGTCTTCAACCTCTTGTTGCAAGCATTTGTCTCTCTCGTACTCAGAAAATTTAATAATACCTGGTCGGGGACTTGTTTTGTGGCTAATATTTCATGGGAGGCGATGTCTGCTGCTAGCGGTTCGCCTCCTTAGTGAAATAATGAGGTGTGTGTGTGTGTGTGTGTGTGTGTGCGGGTGGTACAGGTTTCGCTCAAAAAATATGTGTTGTTCTCAAGAGCACATCCCAGTGCTGTTAAAAATCTAGATATTATCCGAGGCTTTGCTTATACACAGGAAAGCTGCAGAAATGAGTAGAATTATTTACCGTTTTGTTGTATGTAAGCCTATCAAAGGATTAAGCCATCAAAGAACGGGTTGATGAACTCACTGTTTTTTACCTCGCGTTATTTCATGCGCCCAAAACCCATTACCCGTGTTTGTACATTACGTCATATTTATTTAACTGTAAATTCCATAAATCTCTTTCATGTACTCTCCGTGATGATAAAGTGCTCCAAAAAAGTTGTTTTTTTTTTAAATCGTTGACGGACGGCTAATGATTTCACTTGCATATATATGAACGTAATTACAATATCTTGACTTTAATTCAAAAACAGAATGAAGAGATGGAGATGAAAGTGAGCAAATGACACAAAACAATTATTCTGCTCGAAGAGTTTGCAATTTGAGACGCAAAGCTTTCGAGAACTTCCTAATTAGAATTCCTTCAACTTTGCCAATCCGGCACGTGGGAGATGGATGCGGATCAAGCCGGGAGAAGAGGTGAAGGGTGGGTAAAAGCGGGTGGAAAGTGAAGGGACGGTAGGGAAGAGAGGTTTTATGGGTGTCAGAAGTGCCAGAAGAGAGAAAGGATAACAGGGGCAGAAGGAGAGGAAAAATTGGGGGTGGGAGAGGAAAGCAGAAGGAGCTTAAGAAGGGAGAAGATGCCGAGTTGAGGGAAGGCAAGAGGACGAGGGATTGAAGGAGGGAATTTTGAAAAGGAAAGAGTAACAAGAGTGGGTAAAGGGAAGAGGTGATGTCAGGTGGATGGAAGTGAAGGAAAATAGGAAGGGAAGAAGGGGATAGAAAAAAAAAGTGTACGGTGATGGGAACAATCGGGAAGGGAATATCTCAGAGTGGAGTAATGATACCCAGGGAAATAGACAAGCAAGAGGAAAGGTTGAGGAGGTGTTAGATATGTTGATTGCTGAAGGGGCATGAAGGAAAAGAGAAAGAAAAAGAGAAAAAGAGAAAAATGATCATGATAATGGAGAGAGTCCAGGGAATGCAACCGGATCATTGTGAAATTAAATGAAGATAAATGAAAAAAAAAATGAGTACAAGAAACGTGTAGATGTAGGCAAGCAAAAGTAATGATAAAAAGGCTTAGAAATCTTTTGACAGGCTAATATTTTGCATAATGATTAAAAAAAATATGATCTATATATTGAATTCAGTCACTACACGGGAGGATATTTTTTCTTTTTTTTTCCAACAGACGTAGGATTATAGGAATGAAAGGAAGTGTGAAAAATTGTGAAATTAGCGATAAATATCCAGATTAACGGAACTGGTGAAAGTGGATTACTGTGTTACGCGGCGCCTGAATACACTAATGGCCAATGGCGTACGTTGGGGGGGGGGGGGAGAGAGAGAGAGAGAGAGAGAGAGAGAGAGAGAGAGAGAGAGAGAGAGAGAGAGAGAGAGAGAGAGAGAGAGAGAGAGAGAGTTTCCCCGGTTCCCATTTCGTCTGCGTCAGAGTGATTCATGTTGACCTGAAATGAAGAAAATAGAATAAGAAAAAAAAAAAGTCCAACCTCGACCCTTAAACAGATTTATAGATTTAAGCAAGTCAGTGCTGTCCACAGTCCTTGTTCCTTGCTTTGTATTTTTTCCACTTTCTTCCCCCAAGGCTGTCACGCGCCCCGACTCGCCCCGCCACCAAGTTTTCTTATCGAGGAATGGCATCACGAACTTAATTTTCATGTATATATGGAAATTATTATAACTATTATTATTTTTCATTATTATTATTATTATTATTTTTATTATTATTATCATTATTATTATTATTATTACTATTATTATTATTATTACTATTACTATTATTATTATTATTATTATTATTATTATTATTATTATTATTATTATTATTATTATTATTATTATTATTATTATTATTGTTGTTGTTGTTGTTGTTGTTATTACTATTATTGTTATCATCATCTTCATCATCATTAAAACCTGTGCAATAAGCAGGACCGGAGGAGTACAAATACCATAAATTACAATATATAAACTAACACATCTAAGACAAAGAGATAGAAGTGATAAAGTGAGATCGATACTCAAATAAATAAGGCTTGGCTAACTAACGAAATCAAATCATAAGAAGAAGTTTATGAAAAATGAAGTACGATTTAAATATTTATGGGAGAGCTGAGAGTTGTTGATGATTTATGGTCTTGTTACTCCCTCTGTCAAACGGAACTCACTGCTGCAGGAGTGATTGGGGGAGCCACTCACACTTGGTATGTTATAAACTATCTTTGGTGTCATATATCCTCATCACCAAGAATATAAGCATTTTTTTGTGTTCATAAAAAAAACTATGAAATCATCACTTGTAGAAATATAAACTCAAAATAATAGTTATTTCGATGATGAAGACGAGAACGAGAACGAGGACGAGGACGAGAAGGAAAAGGAGGAGGAGGAGGAGGAGGATAAGGGTTGCTCCAATTATAGTTATTAAGTCTGGAAACGTGTTCGTAGGTGGAAACTCAGGGTGGAAGAGGGTGTTTCGCCAGGGATCTCTCCGGCATCGTTAGGAGAGCGGCCATGAACACGAGTAACACACACACACACACACACACACACACACACACACACACACACACACACACACACACACACACACACACACACACACACACACACACACACACACACACACACACACACACACATATCTATTGTCGCAAGGGTGCTGGTGAGGTAAATGGGGTTGGCAGCCATGACTAGGTTGTAAGATACTGCTGCCACTCGGGGTTAATCGGACTGTGGGATGGAAGACCAGCAAACTCCACACTCATATGTTCCTGGAAATTAAATCCGAGCATTTGCCAGAGGAAAGAATATTTGTTTAGCGCACACACTCACGGGGAATTATATTTGGAGTTTCGTCTTTTCAGTTAGTAGAGGAGAGAATATTGCAGCACCTGAGCTTATATTGCTAGAGGTAGGGAGACAAAGATGACGTTTGTTTATGTATGTGTGTTAATTGACCAAGCGGCTCTCTTGCGAAATAAATATAATCTAGTCATAATGTTTACTCTCATCAAGTTTTGAGTGGTTGAGATTCCTCTTTATTGCTGTCTTTTCGCTACTATTCTTCTTTTAGGGACTCGGCGTTCTTTTGAATATTGAGACGCAGTCGAGGAGAAAAAAAGATTGGGTCGGCGTCCATTTAATCTGTCATTGTGTGCGAGGAAGAGAGAGAAAAAGTCAAGAGAGTAAAAAGTCTGAAAAGGTTCTGTTTTTTATGTGTGTGTGTGTGTGTGTGTGTGTGTGTGTGTGTGTGTGTGTGTGTGTGTGTGTGTGTGTGTGTGTGTTTATATGTGTGGTGTGTGTGAGTGCGAGTGTATGTGTTTATGTGTGTTTGCTTTTGCGTGTTTGTGTGTGTGCGTACGTGCGTGAGGCAAGGAGATGAAAGTCATGTCCGCACGTGTGTTTATCTACAAATACCTCGAGATGTCGGAAGTCGTGAATTCTGTCGCTGAATGTTGTAATAATAACGATATAAAAACGAAAACAGTCTCGCGAGGGAATAGGAATGACGGATGATATAGTGACGTGACACGGAAGGTCCGAAGGGAATGGAAGGACAGCGGGTCAAGGCCTTAAGAAACACCCCTTTTGACTTGGCCCCCCTCACCCCCCGCCCCCTCACCCCCCCAAAACACTTGCCTTTGTTGTGAGGAGAGTTATTGACGCTGTTCAAACACAACGTAGAGGCCAATTGCGTTATGTTGCTGTGTTTGTCGTCGCTTATGATAGCAGGGGTGGCTGTGAAGGTGATGGTCGTGGTGGTGGTGTTGGTTGTGGTGGTAGAAATGGTGGTGGTGGTGGTGGTTGAGGTGGTAGAAGTGGTGGTGGTGGTGGTGGTTGTGGTGGTAGAAGTGGTGGTGGTGGTGTTGGTAGTGGTGGTAGTGGGAGTGGTTGTGTTGGTGGTGATGGTTCTCCGAAAGGTGCAACACAGCGGGTCGCCGTGTGTTTGTGTGACCTGCTTATTTATTCATTATGGTTTGTTTTGGTCGTATTTATCTTCCTTAGTTATGTATTCATGTCGCAGTGTCTTGTTTTATGTTTTCTTATGTTTTATTTCGTATATGTTTGTTGGGACAGCTTTGGCACAGGGTAGGGACTCATGCATTATTCGTAAAGGGATAATAATTGCAGCTAAGCGAGTATAATAGAAAATGGGTAATGATAAAATATTCTACTGTCCTCCAGTAAGCCGAAACACTCTAATAACTATGGTGAGTTAAATAACAGAGAGCCAATACCGTCTCTTGCTCCTGGCCGGTCATATTATCCGTCAACTTTATTCTCTCTTTTCGAAGTGGAATAAATCACTGTCATCGGCTTCGCGTGCCTTTTGTTTGGATGTAAATAGTTTTATAGCTTCAGTTAGAGGAAGAAAGAAAACGAGTGGCTGTCTGAATGGCTGGCTGGTTGAATGGTATAAAAGAGTTTCAAGGTAATGAAAGTCCGTAGTAACCTTTTTTTTTATATTATGGAGAATGTTATGTTATGCAAACCGTTTTAAGAAGGAAAATATGTCTCAATCAGATGCATGAGGGCGCCTTTGCAAAATAAAGAAGCAAATAGAAGAGAAAAGAAGTCACGAAACTACAGCAAGGAAGCATGAGGTGGGAAAATCGAGTGTGCTTTGGGAAGACGCGAGTGAGATCGTGCAAAACAAATTCAAAAATAATGATATAGAAAAGCTGAAGGAAAGCAAGGAAGCATCGACGAGAAGGCAAGAGGAGAGAAATTGAAATAGGAGAGTGTTGGGAGAGGAAACAGGAGAATGTCGAAATGGAAAGAAAGGAAAAATACATAACAGCAGAGACCAGAAGCTGAAAAATGTAAGAGTTGCCTGGAGAAGGAGATAAGACAGGTGAAGGGAAGCAATACAACTAGGAAATGAAAATAAAGGGACAGAATAAGGAAGGCGTAAAATGGTGGAGGGTATAAGAGGTCAAACAGAAGAAATAATAAAACAGGTAAAATAAGAGAGAGAGAGAGAGAGAGAGAGAGAGAGAGAGAGAGAGAGAGAGAGAGAGAGAGAGAGAGAGAGAGAGAGAGAGAGAGAGAGAGAGAGAGAGAGAGAAACGTGGACAAACACGAGACAGACCTCAGAAAACAATGACAAAAACAAGGAATAGGGTTCATTCCTTGAGCGTGGGTAGCAACTTGTTTCCTCTCCATTTCATATGATCAAAGTGACAAGCGTAACCCTTGCTTAAAATTCCATGTTTATTGTTCTCCCTGAGGCTTATAAAACACGTTGACGACGAGTACTGTTGCCGAGTGTTGTTAATATATGTGTGAATCTTTACAGGCGAGTCAAAGTATTCGTGGATAAGCGCGGGTATTACTTGTTTCTGTCTTTTTGTACAGTTTATGGCTATGAAAAGCGAGTGTTCAATCTGCCTCAGTATTTTTCTAGTAATATTTGGAGATGTTGGTAATCTGTAAGTCGACAAAGCTCAAAAAGTGTTGCCATGCTTTTCAAATCAGCAAATACGTATGAGTGAAAATAACTAAGTACAGTTTTAATAGTATAGAAGTGTGATCTCATAATCTGATAAACATTTTTTTTGTGCATACTTCTTAGACGTTTGCAAGTAAGTGTCATTCGAACATTCTAAGTAATTCAAGCTGTATGTATATATGAATGGTTTAATGTAACCCGAAAGTAAGCTCAGTTCACGCTCTGTAATTAATCCTTCTTTTATTTATTTGTTGTTTCTTATGTGTTGCAGATACCCCTTTCTAACCCCCTCTTTGTTCCTAGCCGTACAGTAAGACGCAGCAGTCCAAAGGTATAAAAGGAAAGAACACTCATAATATGTTCCTCTCACAGTGAAAATTTGTTGCAGGCGAGAAGCCATATTTAGAGCCAGAAGTATCCTGTTACTCGCCTCCACTAATTGAAACTGTTTATAGCCCCGTAATGGCCAAATGAGCTCGAAAGTAGGAGGTTAAGTTTGGTAATTAATAGTCTGTAGCAACCATCTTGTTGTCTCAGTCGTTGTTTCCAGTGCGTTGCTCCAACTCGACCATCCTTTCGAAATAGTGAGGTTGTATGAAGAATCTATACAACGTCAAATGAACTGAAACACAAGTCAGGGTGAATTATTTATGAGCTGATTTACTTCTCGCCTCGGTGTGTTTCCAGTGCGTTGCTTCAGCCCTACAATCTTTTCTAAGTAGTGGAATCTTTTGGAAGACACTAAAAAACAACAAATGAGCTGAGAAATAAGTCAGGGTGAATCATTTATGAGCTGACTCACTCCTCGCCTCGGTCTGTCCTTCCATTCCGTTGCTGCCGCCCTCCCGTGCAACACCTCCTAATTCCGTTATCGGACACACGTAATAAGAGCTCGCGACCGTAAATATCCCGTAATGGTGTTTCGTATGTTACCTTTAAATTGGGCATTAATGCTTAATAGCCGCCATTACAGCGACAGGGCGAAGGGGGACCCGAGGAGACCATTCATTCCCCATACTCCCCGGCTGCTGCAGTTATTAGTAAACGCTTCACGTGCCGCTGCTGATGGACGTTTATTGCCTCCAAACCTTTTATTTATTCATATATTCTTTGCGTTTGCCCGCCGCTATTATTAGGCTTCCCATACCGCTCAGTCGTCCTTTATGGGTTACAGGTATATCACACATTCTTAGCTAACCTGTTCCGTACACACACTTATCTAAATTACGCATTTGCTCTGTGCCACTACATACCTTGCTCGGTTACACATATTTGCCTACACATATACAGCCTTGCAACGTATCCTTACCTAGTTCTTACCTAACTTGAGAGAGAGAGAGAGAGAGAGAGAGAGAGAGAGAGAGAGAGAGAGAGAGAGAGAGAGAGAGAGAGAGAGAGAGAGAGAGAGAGAGAGAGAGAGAGAGAGAGAGAGAGAGAGAGAGAGACCTAACTAGCTTTCAACCTACACTCCAAAAGACTTGTACGTAGAAGATCTGAGGGAAGAAGAAATGAAGAGAAGGAGGAGGAGGGGAAAAGAAAGAGGGGGAGGATGATGATGATGAGGAGGAGGAGAATACATACAAGAAAAAACAGCATTAACAGGGACGCAGAAGGTTAAGAGGCGTGAGAAGTAAAAAATAATATATAAACGGGAACAACAACAAAAGAAAAGGACATAAAAAAAGAAGGAAGAGAAGTGTGAAGAAAATCGAAAGAAAAATGATTGTGTGAAGAAGAAAAGAAGGACAAAGACGATGAAAAGAAGAGGGTAGGAGGAAGAGGAAGAACAGGAAGGCAATTAATTAAGGGGGGAAAGAAAGACGAAGCGAGGAGGAAGACAATAAGCGACTTTAATGTAAAAAGGAGCGACGGAGCAGAAAATGTGTCACAAATATTAATTATGAGGGTGAGTTTCCTGCCAGAAGATCAAAGCGAGGGGGGATTAATCAGCTGTTGTGGCCGTCTTTTGTCTTTATCAAGGACATTTCTTTTCCGAGAATGAGGAACAAACAAAAGAGCAGTTTACAAAATAATGTGCTCATGATCAGTAAATTTTTGCTTAATATTAAAGCTTATTAGAGCACACTGCGCTACGTACCCTCCTCCACAGCCATTATTATATCTTACAAAGTCTTCTAAAGAGTGACGCTGGTAAGTTTTTATTCAGATTGGCCTGTGAGAATCAGTTATGTCTGCTATTCTTTCTCGTGAAGTCTTGTGAAGATAAAATACTGCTTTGCATATCCTTTTGCATGATTATCAACTCTTGCAATCTTACAGGCTACGATATACGTATTATGAAGTATTTGTTTTTTTGAGGGATAGGTTTGAGTGGATTGGAGTTTAGTAAGGTGGTGTGGGGCGTGCTGGCTAGGCAGGAAGGGTAAGGTAGGGGCGAGGCTGGCCAGACGGGAAGGGTAAAGGAGGGGCGAGGCTGGCCAGGCGGGAAGGGTAAAGGAGGGGCGAGGCTGGCCAGGTGGGAAGGGAAAAGGAGGGGCGAGGCTGGCCAGGCGGGAAGGGTAAAGGAGGGGCGAGGCTGGCCAGGCGGGAAGGGTAAAGGAGGGGCGAGGCTGGCCAGGCGGGAAGGGTAAAGGAGGGGCGAGGCTGGCCAGGCGGGAAGGGTAAAGGAGGGGCGAGGCTGGCCAGACGGGAAGGGTAAAGGAGGGGCGAGGCTGGCCAGGCGGGAAGGGTAAAGGAGGGGCGAGGCTGGCCAGGCGGGAAGGGTAAAGGAGGGCGAGGCTGGCCAGACGGGAAGGGTAAAGGAGGGCGAGGCTGGCCAGGCGGGAAGGGTAAAGGAGGGGCGAGGCTGGCCAGACGGGAAGGGTAAAGGAGGGGCGAGGCTGGCCAGGCGGGAAGGGTAAAGGAGGGCGAGGCTGGCCAGACGGGAAGAGGCTGGCCAGGCGGGAAGGGTAAAGAAGGGGCGAGGCTGGCCAGGCGGGAAGGGTAAAGGAGGGGCGAGGCTGGCCAGTCGGGAAGGGTAAAGGAGGGGCGAGGCTGGCCAGGCGGAAGGGTAAAGGAGGAGGCTGGCCAGACGGGAAGGGTAAAGGAGGGGCGAGGCTGGCCAGACGGGAAGGGTAAAGGAGGGGCGAGGCTGGCCAGACGGGAAGGGTAAAGGAGGGGCGAGGCTGGCCAGACGGGAATGGTAAAGAAGGGGCGAGGCTGGCCAGACGGGAAGGGTAAAGAAGGGGCGAGGCTGGCCAGGCGGGAAGGGTAAAGAAGGGGCGAGGCTGGCCAGGCGGGAAGGGTAAAGGAGGGGCGAGGCTGGCCAGGCGGGAAGGGTAAGGGCGTTGGGTTACGTCCGCCAGACACCGTTAGGCCCGCAGTGCATCTTCGCCCCGGTGGCAGGAGCAGCACTGAGAAAGTTGGTAGTTTCTCAGATGAGGAGCGACAACCTAATTCACGGAGAGCACAGTGAAGGCAATTGTTTCGTGCCTCAGTTGAAGTGTTGCCCCCTGGCTGGTCTCGGCCGCCGGGGCAATAGATCTGCATAAACACCGAAGCCATTACGCCATGATGGATACGGCTGACGATGCACTGCGGCGGAGGCAACGAGCGGTACTCCTGGCCTGGCGCAGCGTATCGTCGCAGGAAAGAGGGAGCTTCAGACTCTTGAATGATGACCTCAATTTGGGAAAGCTTTCTCAATAAAACAGTTCAGCCGAATGTCTCCACAGTGACCTTTCTCACGAGTCGTAAGATCCTGATTTTATTTATCGTGTCCGTTATAGAAACACTGTCCTTTATATTTCCTGTACGTTGTGGTGTTACTGAGATGAAAAGGAGAGGGGTGAAAGGCAAGAACAGTGAAGATTTAGATCAGTTACTCGCAGGAATGGGTCAAGGTTGGAGGGACCACAATATGCAGCATGATGTAGGGCAGATGTTGTTGTTAGGGAGGAAGGAAAGGGGATTCAGGTGCAGGGTTAGTTAAAGTTTAGGTCAGTGCAGCTGGAATGGGCCAAGGGGCGCTTGGACAAAGGGTTGGGGAGAGATGGAGGGCGGGCTGTCAGGGGAAAAGGTGACAGGGAACAGAGGGTGGGATGAAATAAGTGGTGGGTGTTTAGCAGCCAAGGTGAAGGGGGTCAGGATGGAGTGAGGTGGTTGTTTTGAACTGCAGCCGCCAGGGGCACAGGTGATTGGATACCTCGGCGGGGTAAGGAATGGGCAGGGCGCCGCGACACCCTTGGGAGGAATCGGGGCGTGCGGTCGGTCTCTCAAACCCGACGATTTATCACCAGCACGGCCAGGACGAGGTAATCAATCCATCGCGCGAGATAAATGGAAGACAGCACAAAGTCTCTCTGACGCACATTGTAAAATTGTGAGAAAAGTTT
>NC_066536.1:10445405-10462905 GCF_024679095.1 Eriocheir sinensis
AACACCGGAAAATGTATCCATTTATTACTGAAAAAAAGGTATCAATTAAAAAAAAGACACATACGGAGAAAACTCAGAGAAAGAATGTTTTTTTTCTTTATGTTTCTTTCTGTGACAGGTGATGATTACAAGTACAGTGAGGATACTTATGTTTATGATACTGTACGAGAATTTCAGTGTTTTGTACGTATGAACTTCAGCATCATCAACTACACCATCAAGAAACAAAGAGCCAACACACACACACACACACACACACACACACACACACACACACACACACACACACACACACACACACACACACACACACACACACACACACACACACACACACACACACACACTCACACACACACACACACACTTGACGCTCTCTCTAAGCCTTGGGGCGAGTAAACAGAGGTGGAAAACGGAAATATAAGTGTGCTAGGGAGCTTCTTCTGACTAGATAAGAATAACAAGCAGCCCGGCGCCGCCATTACGAAATTCACATCCCAATTTTCTGCCCATTTCATATGTTAATGGGGCTAGAGCGGGGGCGGCGGGGCATGGCGGGGGCAGGGCAGGGCGGGACGGGACGGGGCGGTCTTGTCTCCAAAAGGATTATTTTTTTCTTGCCGTGAGTGAATGGAGGAGAGGATTTAGCCTGATGATAATTTGTTAGTGAATAAAAAAGTTCTAAATTAAAGCTTAGAGGTGTTTTGTTTACTACTTTTTCGTGTTTGTTTTTACGTATTTTTTATGTGTATGTGTTCGTTTTTTTTTTCCGTGTGTGTGTGTGTGTGTGTGTGTGTGTGTGTGTGTGTGTGTGTGTGTGTTTAGCGGCGCCCAACTTAACTTCGTGTCTCATTTATATTAGAAACTCGCATCATAACTTAATTTAGCGCTTTCCTTGCCGTTTAACTTTATGTGTTATGCAGTTAACGAAAGTGCTGTTTTACGTAAGGGTGTTATATTTTTTGTCACACTGTTTATTTCTAATTTTTTTCATTACGATCGTTTATATAATTTCTGTCCACCTATTTTCCTTGCTCTCTCTCTTTTTTGTATATATTTTTTTACTATTAAATGTGCTCTTCCACCTTCTCCTTGCCAATCTTCTAATTAGTTTCTTCCAAATGGAATCCCACTTTTCCTCCCCTAATTTTTATCTACATTTCCTGGTTTCCCTTTTTTATCTGTACTATACTTTTTTTTCTTTAACCGCCCCCGTCCACGCCTTCTCTTTCCTCATGCTGCTTTTTTCACTTTCGCATTTAATTTCTCTTCTTTTCTCCCGTTTTTACTTTTCTACTCCCTTTCTCTCCTCTTCCTCTCCTTCGTGCTCCGCTACCCATCCCTCCTTTCTTTCTTCCCCTCCCGACCTTCTCATCTTTTACACATTTAATTACCCTTCTAATCTATTATTTTTCCATCTCCACTTTCTTCTTGCTCTTTTCTCTCACCCTTGCCCACCACCCATCCCGTCCTTCTTCCGTCCTTCTTTCTTTCCTCCTCTGCCGCTCCTCTCTACTCTCTCGCCTCGCCAGCACAGTTCCATTAACAAAAATCAAATTGAACTTCCCCGGACAAAAAGAAGACCAAGTGTTTCCAGGTCCATTAATTGTCCTCTCCTGCTCCCTGGCGTCCCCTCGCATCCGTCTCAAAAAGATTATTCACTTTTCCTTCCGTCAGTTTTTGAGGTTTCGATTCCTTTTAACGCTTGAAACGAATGATTTTACTTTTACCTCCGCACCTTCCTTCCTACCTTCCTTCTTTCCTTCCTTGCTTTCTTACCCGTTACTTTTGGTCTTGTTCTTTTATTTGTCTTTGCGTGAATTGGGAGCCACCAAGAGGAAATATGTGACAGGCGGTCTGGGGAAACGAAGGTGAAGCGAATGTCACTGAAGGAAGAAAACACTTATAATTACATGATGAGTTTAGATTGAGTAATCACCCCCCCAAAAAAATCATTATAAGTGGAAGAAAGATTAGTTTTATCAGATGAAAAAGAAAATCACATTGAATTAGGAGTGAAATGAGGAAACATAAGATTTTTTTATTTGTAATTTTTATTGTGCGAGATTTATTGGCCTGGAAATAACAACGTGAACATTAACCTGTGGCCCGAGGAGTGTTAGTCTGTTCATTGTGTTTGTCTTTTGTTTAATGTCTTGTCTGTTTTCTTCTCTAAACAACTGCTACGAGTGAAGTCAGTCAACAAATGCGATACGATTACTCTATAGTCTTCCAAATATGTCGAGGCCAGTCTGGCGTAGGCTCCCGCGGGTCCTTTCCTCCCCTATGCTCTGCCACACAGTCCCAACACCTGTCTCTTCCTCTCATATGTAAGCTATAGGTAACATATGAGAGGAAAAATTAGGTGTTGGGACTGTGTGGCAGAGCTTAGGGAAGAAATGGACCCGCTGGAGCCAACGCCAAAACGGACTCGACAATTTGGTTTCACTTTTTTTTATATAGTTGTAAGTTTTTGGTGTGCATATGAGAACAAAAGAATCTGAACGATGTTACGATTAAGGCCGCGACAAACAGATCAGCGGCGATAAAAATATGTTTAGTAAATTCCACAGCAGTATATGACCTTTGTCAAGCTTTGGGATGGCGAGAGGTTCCTTAATCTCCTATGTTCTTTGTTCACTTGTTAGTTTCTTTCATTCTCTTTCTTCTTGATCTTAATGAATGAAGAATTACTTGATCATTCGTATATCTGTTAATTTGTTAATGTCGTTAGATTTCCGGTCAGAGCAGGAAAAGGTTTATTTGTCCTGAACCATTTATTTAGGTTACACGAGTCACGCTTTGGAGATTATCGGAGGGGAGGAACAGGTCAATTTAGGAAGTAAATTAATCTGGAACTCGAAACTCTCCCTTTTAAATCACCTTTTCGGCCCTCGCATCCTTTAGCTTGTATAGATGCCTCAGCAAGTAAGTAAATTGTATATACACCTTGGCAGCACCGGCTTTAGTGTATGACAGATGGAGGATATATGTGTAGGCAGTGAAATATGGACGTAGGAACCAACAGTGTGTTACGATGTATGTAAAGGCCATGGCTGGAGCGGCACCAATTGCACCATAAAGAGAAAAAAATGATGGTCTAGTACGTGAAAGACATGTTGTATAAGAGAGTTACATAAGTGAATAAAAGGGACAGAATATTTAGTAGATGACAGGCCCACACGGGGAAGATGAACGCGACAGCGACGGCCATAAAGGTATAGACGATTGTACATTATGGAGGAAGAGGGCGTGACGAGAGAGAGAGAGAGAGAGAGAGAGAGAGAGAGAGAGAGAGAGAGAGAGAGAGAGAGAGAGAGAGAGAGAGAGAGAGAGAGAGAGAGAGAGAGAGAGAGAGAGAGAGAGAGAGAGAGAATTACGAACGATTGTGGGGGAAAAAAAAAACGGGAAATGAAAGGCAGAGGAGCGGAATAAATATCGGTGAGCTATGGAGTGGCGCGACAGTACTTTATGGGTGGAAAAAGTACCTGGGGGCCGCCACCGCCGCTTCCGCTCACCCTAAATCACCGGTCGACGCAGTTTGTTGATGTTCCTTTTTTTCCACGGACTACACCGCAGACATTATTCCAGTCCGTTTCCTATGTAGCTTATGAGATGTTTTTACCTTGTTCTGTTATCATCTCTATTATAGTAACTAATTAATCTCTATACATGTAAGGCTTTCATGATTAGATACAGTGTAATGCTCCTCATCTTTTCTCTTTCAGTATAATCACATCCGCTTGAAGGTATAATGAGGAAACTGAGCGCAAAGACAAGGGTTCGAGGGTGGCAGGTGAGGGCGGCGGATTAATGTGTAAGGCGTGTGTGTTGATGGGACGTGAAGGGCGAAACTCGAGGGCGCCAGGTGAGCGGAGAAGGGGAAGGTGTGAATGGTAATGATGGGCACGCTTTGAAATGCAAGAACCGCCAATTAACTCCACTAGAACACAAGCGGAAAGACAGTTTTTTTGTGTTTGTGTGAGTGTGTGGGTGTGTTTTCTGCTCTTGGGCGTGACCTGAGAGAGAGAGAGAGAGAGAGAGAGAGAGAGAGAGAGAGAGAGAGAGAGAGAGAGAGAGAGAGAGAGAGAGAGAGAGAGAGAGAGAGAGAGAGAGAGAGAGAGAGAGAGAGAGAGAGAGAGAGAGAGAGAGAGAGAGAGAGAAGAATCTGTTAAATGTCGAGTTTGGTTCTCAGCGCAAAGATATAAATTACTGAGAATGCTTGATCAAGGTGTCGGCTGTCTAAAGTCAGGCGGTCTCAGGGGAAATGGAGTGAGTAAGTTAGTCGCAGTAAGTCGTGGCTCTCTCGATCATTCTGCTTGATGTTTGTTGCGAGTCTTCTTATTTATTGGCTAAACCCGAACATGAGGAAAGTGGTAGCTACTGTCCTCTTTTCTTGTGAACGTATTAACATTTTATATATATTTTCATCATGTATATACTTTTCTTCCTTCTGAAAATTAACTTAAAGCGTTCGCGTACACAGCAGGTGGTAGGATTGATAGAGATAGTGGAAGTTGTGATGGTGGTGGTGGTGCTGCTTGTCGTGACGATGGAGGCAAAGTAATCATAGGCAGAATGGCACAAGCACTTGACATTGACCCAGTGATGTGTTGAATGTCGCTCTTTCAAAGCAAAACGACGAAGAACTCAGAGGCGTGGTGGTGGTGGTGGTGTAGGTCGACTCGCCGCAGGGATTTTGAGAGCGAACGTGACAGCGGTGGGTCGAGGCAGCCTCCTTGGGCACGCCGCGTTGCCGGGGAGAGATGGGTGGGTCGTGACTCTGGCCAGGCTGGGTTAGGTGACTGAGCATAAATGGCGCGTCAACAGGGGTGAAAAAACACGTCGCGAGTGGGATGCACGTTATGCAAAAGGATAAGAAATATTAGGAGATACGAAAGAAAGTGGAAATGGTGTAACGGGGGAGTGCTAAAATGTTTTGATGTGTTTTGTAAGAAAAGAGAAAACGAGAGAGAGAGAGAGAGAGAGAGAGAGAGAGAGAGAGAGAGAGAGAGAGAGAGAGAGAGAGAGAGAGAGAGAGAGAGAGAGAGAGAGAGAGAGAGAGAGAGAGATTCATATTGATGATTCTTGTATTTTTAAAGACACTAGGAGACACAGGAACACGAAAAGCAAATATACAGCATCACTAATGGATATGACGAAAAAGAAAATTACTATGTTGGTATTGCATAAAATAAAAATATATAGAAAGAATCAATTGCAATCTGATGAGGGTGAATGATTTAAAGAGGATGACGAGGAAGCGTGATCTGAATTGGTGCATACTTTGATCTTCTGAGTTACCGAGGATCTTCATCTTAGCACACTACTTTTTTTAGTATCCACGTTTATACACTTCGTTACAATGAGAAAAAAATGAAGACAATCAATGGAGGAAAGCATTCAACAACGAGCACCATAAAGAAAAATAAAAGCAGCTCTGAGTTGGGAAAGAAATACAACAAAATGATAAAATGCAACATAGAAAGTGACGAAATTAAAACGCGGTCGACTGAGAGAAAAGAAAACACTACCCAGCATAAATGGTTAACTAAATAAATACGGAAGTGAGTCGAAGATAAAAAAAAAAAATAACGACAGGAAGATAGCAAAGCAGCTTCGTGTAATTACCGTAACGCCAATCCGCGGGTAGGTCATAACCCCAGCCCTCCCCCCACCCACACACACACACGCATGCAGTCAGTGGCGTCTGCTTTCGAATGCCGAGGCTGATGATCCTTCGGAGTCGTTTTTAATAACAGGGATGATGGACGTCTCGCGAAAAGGAAAATTAATTAAGCAGCAGACGCAGCAGTTTTTGACGAGCCAACAAAAAGCAGACGAGGCGGTGACTGGGAGATAAGTGCAGAGGGAGAGTGTTCGGGTTGGCGGGTGCGAAGAAGAGTAAGAAAACGGGTGGTGGATAGTGGACGACGGGTGAATGATAGTGGGTGAAGGGTGAGAGAGTAATAAGAAGGAGTCGGACGGATGGTGGGTGACAGAAGGAGAAGGGCAGGGAGGTGTCTGTGGCGAGTGATAAGATGACGGAAAGAAACAGACGGTAGGTGTAGAATGTGTGACAGGTCGACACAAGATGACAGATCGTAGGTGGTGAATGTGGGTTGGGGGTGTTTTGGTGCTAGGCGATGGCAGGGTAGGGGAGGTTGACGAGAAGACGGAGAAGTGAGCAGTGGGTGGTGGTGGTGGGTAGGAAGATAGAAAACGGGAAGTGGAAAGTCTAATGGAAGTGGGTGTACGTCGATGTAATAGAACGAAGTGGACCATGACTTTCTCCCACCAGACAATTCTCTCAGTGACGCATAA
The DNA here is from genome assembly GCF_024679095.1 of Eriocheir sinensis. NCBI lineage: Eukaryota > Metazoa > Arthropoda > Malacostraca > Decapoda > Varunidae > Eriocheir > Eriocheir sinensis. The sequence continues at coordinate 10,451,730 of NC_066536.1, forward strand.
ACTCATATTTATCGATGACGTAACTCCCTGTAATTGTTACCGATGTGTCTGTCGTCATAATGCACCAAACTTGTTGGAACTTCCTCTAGTCTGTGCCCATAAAAAAGAAGTTCCTAATTGGCTATAACTTTTCATTTTATGTTTCTCTTGTATTCTGAACACAGATGAATGTATATACCTGCTGTACAAGGGAATCATTAAGGCTATTCATATTATCCAATATTTGTCTATTTTTTTATTTACATCTCCGCTCCCCAACGGTGCAGTGTTGCGGTAATTGCACCTCTATTGATAGTCTGTTCTTCTATATATGGCACAGCTTGGACGGCTGTCGTTAACATTATTATGAGAACCACTCCTGCTATTGCTGCTGCTTCTCCTGCTGCTGTTAGTTCTATTATTATTATTATTATTATTATTATTATTATTATTATTATTATTATTATTATTATTATTATTATTATTATTATTATTATTATTATTATTATTATTATTATTATTATTATTATTATTATTATTATTATTATTATTATTATTATCATTATTATTAGGCCCCTATTATTATTATTATTATTATCATTATTATTATTATTATTATTATTATTATTACATCTTACCACGTTTTCTTCTCCACCTCATCCTCACCTCCACCTCTCAGCCTGCAGCCAGTCCGCCCACGCGCCACACCTTTGTCTGAGGCAGCTGAACTGATCGCCAAATTAACTCTCCCAAACTTTTCTCGCTCAGTGACAGTCTGGAAATTGGTTAGCACTCACGATGATCACTCACCGTTCTCGCTTCATAGTTTAAAGTCCCTCCGACGCACAACTTGCAACTTCACGCTAAGGGTGCCATGGAGTTGTGTGCGAGGTGAGGAATTTCGTATTAAACGTGGGAGCTGTGTGTGTGTGTGTGTGTGTGTGTGTGTGTGTGTGTGTGTGTGTGTTCTTTCCTTCTAAAGTCGAGATAATCTTATTTACGAGGTTCAGATTTGACTCACCGACAAGCTGCCTTCCTATTAAGGAGTTTACTGACTTAATATTTTATGATAATCCCGAGAAAAATGTTGAAAGAAGACGAGCATAAAATATATTCCTTTCTTTTTTCTCTCCTTTTCTTCGGTTTCTCTCCCTTCTCCTTTTCTTCGCTTCTTCTACCTAATGCTAACACACACACACACACACACACACACACACACACACACACACACCAGGGTACGTAACACACCTTGCACGCGAGTCACTGAGGTCGCTTTCAGGAAAAAAAATATATATCCAATGCGTGACACAAGGAATTTTAGTGGCAATTAATCATCATCATCATCATCATCACCACCATCATCATCATCATCATCATCATCGTCATCACATAAAAACGTTGCCAAGGGTTCAATATCAGTTCATTTTATCGCATGACGGAATTTACAAACGATTTCTTTTTCTTTTTTCAACATTATTCCATTATACAGCGGTCAATTTGCCTTTCCTCCGACAAAGAGCAGATAAATTGGCCGTCCGGAATAATACAAACAAAAAACTATGATTACTTTTCCTTAATCTGGGTTTCGTTTTATATTTTAAATTATTCTTCGACTTTTGCACGATGGTCTTGTTTTCGGGAGCGAGCGAGTTATAGCAAATCGTTTGTTGTTGTTGTTTTCTTCTTTTTTCAAAACAGATGATTTCAAGACTGCGTGAGTTTGGCCATAAGTTGCAATATCTTGAGATAGCTCATGTGAGCAGCCAGCCAGACCACTAAGTCACTTTCATACTCTAGTTACACACATACACACACACACACACACACACACACACATATATATATATATATATATATATATATATATATATATATATATATATATATATATATATATATATATATATATATATCACGACACCTCTCTATCCGAAATTGACGTCTCTTTTGGCCACTGTTTTACTTTAAAGGAGCTGTACTTTACAGGCTTTTTTTTTTTTTTTTTTTTTTCCCCAAAGCTGTTTCCTTTACAATAAAAATAATATACTGCGTGTTTTTTTTGGTGTGTGTGTGTGTGTGTTTTGCCTTCGCAGCAGGCAGATTCATTCTATTTATTTTTTAATTGCTTTTACTTAATTGAAATAATGCTCGGTTTTTTTCTCTATTTCTCAGTTAATTTTCTCCGTTGGACATTCGGCAGGTTCGTGGATAGCTAGGTCCTGGTCCTGTCAGGCGAACCGAATACTCAGATGGGAGGCTGGTAATTCACATTTACTCCATAACCTATAGTCTATAGTGTGAATAGCCACGACGGTCGAGCGGAAAAGCCACATCCCCTCCCCGCCACCGCCAACAACTCTTTCTCTGACTTATTTACCAGCGCAGCACAACTTGCTGAGTAAAAAAAATATGATGTGTCTGCCTCATAAATAAACATACCGGAAACTTTGTCGTAAATTATGAAAATTAGAAGATTTAGAACTCCCCTCGCCTGCCACCTTATCGCTAGTTACTCGTTTCCGTAAGTCAGGTGTGGGCTCACTTACGTCACGGGGTGGGTTGACCACTTACAATACGTCTTTCATTTGCTTCAGACTGCCGTGGTAAGGCCAAAGCTTTACAGGTTGTATTGGGGGAGTGGGTTAGCCCAAAAGGGACTACACAAATGAGATAGGGCTTTATACCCCGTATTTGTAGGGACCGTGGATCATGGAGAAAGTTCTCATGGTGGCAACACCGGTGTATGTGCTTATAGATGTGCGATAACTTCTTAATAATACGAAAATCTTATCAGCCTTATGAACGTCGATTAACTACTTCCACTCAAAAAATATCTAATAATAATTACTGGTTTTAATAATAAGTATGGTTGCATATCGTTATCTGTGTGGGCGCTACAGTTTTGGTTCAGAAATTAGCAATACAGTGTGCCAAGTACGACAATCGCGCTACTCTTGCATCCGCCAGGCCGCCATCATTCAAACAATAACAGTCGCCAGGGAGTGTTCCGCGTTCCGAGGGTCTTTGGGTTAGGTTATGTAAAGTTCGGTTGGAGTAGTTTAAATATGCTTCCCCACCTAAAACCCCCGATTAGTCTCCCAAGATCGTTAGGGGAAGGGGATTAGGCATTTACCTTTACTTTTAAATACTTGCGCCTTCATTATTATGGTTGAGGGACATGTGTTTCGTCCCTTAACTATAATATATCGGCGTAATATCGTATTTTGGCTGGAGCGGCGGAGGGGGAGGCGGACTTCTTGTAAAGAATTACCAATGGGTGACCTTGGAATCCATGGGTCATGTTTTGCATTCATTTGAGGCAATGGGTATCAGTTGACTCCATTGCTTCATGAAACATAACTATTCTTTCCCTGAACTTATTATTAAACCATTGTCCAGTGACAAGTTTAATATGGCAGGTTGGAAAGGGGGGGGGGGGGAGACCGTAAAAATAAGTTAATTGTCCCTCAAAGGTTTCGTTTTCTCTCGATTTAAGTAGGTGGCGCCACTTTCAACTGCATTCAAACTTTGCTGGAGAGCCATATCTCTTGTGGGTTATCTCCTTGGGGGCCAGCGCCTGGGGCCTCTGACGCACCGGATGCATTTACGCGAGGCGGGTTGGCGGGTGAAGGACGTTAATAGTTTAGCTCGTGTGTGAACGCGTGATAATATCGGTGTTAGTGACGAGCGGAATCCTTGAAGTACTGAGAGAGGTGGCGAGGCTGCCTACTCACAGATAATGGTTAGTTTATCATTTTCGTTTTGCTTGTGTGTGTGTGTGTGTGTGTGTGTGTGTGTGTGTGTGTGTGTGTGTGTGTGTTGGTTGTTTTTTTGGTAGCTATATTGTCTACTTCTAGTGTTTGTGTGAAAGAATGCTGTAAAAAATGAAGGAAGCATCATTACCACTATCAACCTTCCATCCACTCCTCCCCCCTAACGACCTTGTTCCCACCTCCTCGCTGCCGCCACCTCCACCGCCCACCACCGCTTGACGTATCAGTGTAAAAGTGATTATAAAGTTAACAAGCTGTTGCTATCACTTCCATTTCACGCATCACCTCACAGTTACTCTTTTCCTTTCATGACACACACACACACACACACACACACACACACACACACACACACACACACAGAAACAGTCGCGTGCACATTAGCGTAATCTGGAGTGACGTGACATACTTTCGGACGCCTTAATTAGCCGTAACGAGTCATAGGGAACGAGGCGCTGATGAGCCGTTATCTGACGTGATCCGCGGTCTTAGTGTGTTATTAATACGTCACGAGGGTCCTTAGGCGCGGGCGGAGTGGGGGCTGTGGAAAGAGTAGAGGGAGGGAGGGAGAGAAGGAGTATGAGGAGAGGGAGAAAAGAAAGGAGGGAGTATGATGATTGGGGAGAGAGAGGGAGGGAGTTTGATGAAGGGGAGGGAGGAAAGGAGAATGATGAGGGGGAGGGAGGGAGGGAGGATGAGATGATATGATGAGGAGGTAAGGTGTAGGGTGGGAGAGGGAGGAAGGGAATGATGTTTTGACAAATGGTTGTGGTTTTATTGTTGTCATAAATGGAAGTGTTGTTACTGGTGTGTTCCTGGTCAGTATTGCGTATGGTTACTCGTGGTAGTGATTTTTTTTAATTTTTAGTATTGTTCGTCAGTTAAGGTTAGTATCGTTCGAATTAGCAATATCTGTATAGGTTAATTACATACAGGCGAAATGAAAATGGGAGAATGGTCCTGTTTTAGATACTAGATTTATAACATGTTTAATTATGTGATGATAGAAAACGGTGTATGTTCCTGCGTCGTCCCCAGCCCTTCACAATCCTCCATCTCTCCCTCTTCATGTCCACCCCCCGCCCCCCCCCCTAGTCGTATTCCTCCTCCCTACCTCTCTATCTCCACCACCTACTTCTTCCCATTCTTTCTTCCTTCATCTGTTCCCACTACCACCTATATATCTCCCGGCCACCTCACCAGTTTGACTTCCTTCTCTCTCGCCTTTCTCTAACCCATCTCCCTCTTTCCCTTGCATTCCCCCCATCACCTCCCAGTCATCCGGTAGCTCGCTCGTTCAACACCTCCGTCACTCCCTCTCTCCTCCTTACCCTTCCTCTACTCTCGTTCCCCCTCCCTCCTGTTTCATAATCTTTCGCAAACCTTAAATAACTATGGAATCGAAAGGACACAAGTTCATTCCCTCGGTCACATTGCTTACTTACTTTATCTTTACTTGCTTGTTGACTTATCCGTTTTCCTCCTCTTCTTCTTCTTCCTCATCCCCCTCCTCCTCCTCCTCCTCGTTTTAACCCTTGTTCAGCTTCGTTACCGCTACTTTTTCGCCCTCTTTCCAATTTCCTTCTTCCCCTGTTTTTATCCCTCTTTCCCTTCATCACATTCTCTGCCCTCCCTCTTTCATTCCCTCCCTCCCTCAGTACCTCCTTCCCTCATTACCTTCCTTCCCATTATTTTACGTAGATTGCGTCGCCTTACCTAACCTTTCAGCTTGACACCTTCATTATCCCCTTCCACATGACCTCCAAATGACTTCCACTCCATCCACCACTAAGATTTAAATAACCCATTACGCCACCTTCAATACACTACCATCACTGTCATCACTATCATCACCATAGCCGCCACCACTATTGGACTATCACCTACATCACTATTCTAGCCGCTATCACTACGACCTCCTCCTCAACCACCGCAACAAACATCACTGCACTCACCACCACTACAACCACCGTCGTCTTCATTACCATCGTCGCCACCACCACAATATTCACCACCACCATCACCATTCCTATCACCATCACCACCTCCAGCCACACCGCCAGCCATCATCTCCACTCTCATATTTCACAGTTTTTGATCATTCACTTTCGTTATCATAGTGCATAAAAAAGATTCTCAAACATCTCTTCCACGTTCACCCACACCCACCCATCCACCCCCTTACCCACCCACCCAACAAAAAATCAGCCCTTTTTTTCTTATTGCCAGTTTAATATAAATGGAAGCGCGTTGCAATTATATTTTATAAAGACGTTTTTTACATTCGACAGAAATTTATATTCTAAGCAATAAATTACGTTTTTCCATTCTTCTGTAATGGACTGCGCTTTTCTATTACACTGATTGTCCTTCTGATAATCCAACACAGGATTTTATCGCCCTTTTAATGTGCGTATTATGAAAAATATTGAGATTTTATTTTCCAACCAGTCAGAAATTAGACATTATTTTTTTTCTAGGTTCTTTCATTAAAATTCGGTCTTTCACCATTTTTATATATTTTTTTGTTCTGCCTCCTATTTGCTACCCTAATTCAGTATTTACTTATTCTCAATAGTTTATTTCAGCTATCCCTATTTTAGAGTATCGTTTTCTGTTTTCATATTTCAAGTCATTCTGCATGCCTTTCACTTTAATTCCATCGCTGCCGTAGCTACCCGGTTTCCTCACACTTCCATTCCTTTTTTTTTTTCTTTCTCGGTAGTATCTATCCACTTTGTTCTTCCCCCTAAGCCCCTTTTCGCGCCACTCCTGCCGTTACTATCTCTTCATCCCATTCCCCATTCCATGTCCCTCCTACTCAAGGCATGCCGGTCACATTTTTATTATCCTTACATTACTCTTAAGTTATTCTCTTTACATTAATTTCCATCTCTCATTCACCTCCCGTTTTCCATTTATCCTACAGCTCTGTTACCCTCTACTTGTCACCCGAATCGCAGTTCCTTTCATCATACTTATTACACGTCCATTCACTCGCCCTTCCCTCCTATCCATCTTTCTCCACCCTCACTCTCTCCTCTCTAAACTCCTTCAATACGGTACTTTATATGTAATGGCTCATACCTCTTGTCCCTTGAAATCAACCGTTTTGTAATATATCTAAGTGTCAATTTGTACCTCCTTCAGAGCCTCGTTCTCACGGACTCTACACGGCATCCATTCCCCATCCTCCTCTCTATTACGCATTCCATTGCTACACCACACTTCTCGCATCCATTTATCCCACTTAAATTTGTCGAAATAGTTTATAATTTTGGGAGTTTATAATTGTGGATGTTTTTTTTATATTAGTTAGCCCTTGGACTGTATCTTTCCTATATATAAACAACACTCACCGCCTACATCACCACCACCAGAGTCACGTTTCTGTACAGCCTGGACACCGCCGTAGGACTATTTCTGAACACTGGAAAGATATAGGACGTCCAGAACTCAATTCTGTGGATGAGGACCTTGGGTGACATTGACTGATGAGTATACCTGAGTGTGTGTGTGTGTGTGTGTGTGTGTGTGTGTGTGTGTGTGTGTGTGTGTGTGTGTGTGTTCGAGGAAAAAAATAAAACGTAATTTAATTTATTATATTTTCTCAAACATTTCCTAATCATGATCACTAACCCCCCGAAAAAATAGACAGACAATAGGTGAGAATCAGATTAAGTAAAAAAAAAAAGTGTGGAGGAAAACACAAAAGAACGATAAAAACCTCCCTAATGGAAGATAACGAAGAAAACACACTCAAGTCACGCGTGTGTGTAAAAAGTGTAACAAAAAAAAGTGGAAAGGTGAAACTATCGGGGCGCAGACACGAATACTGGAGGGAGAGAGAGAGAGAGAGAGAGAGAGAGAGAGAGAGAGAGAGAGAGAGAGAGAGAGAGAGAGAGAGAGAGAGAGAGAGAGAGAGAGAGAGAGAGAGAGAGAGAGAGAGAGAGTTACGTTTTGTTATTTATGCACGACGTGTGACACTGATGAATCTGCTACATGATGATTATTCACCTTATTGATGGGGCGTGACGAGGAGGAGGAACACAAGGCAAGAAGGGAAGGAAGAAGAGGTATGGAAAGGAAAGGTAAACAGGTGTTCCTCATGATGATGAATTTCATTGTCCCATGAGTATATGGACTGACCTCATTTTCGTTGCCTCTTCCATTTCATTCATTCTTCCTGTTTTTTTGTCGTTAGTTCATGTGTTCACTTGTTCTTCCACTCGTTTGGTTGCTCGTGTGTCCATTTGTTACTTGAGACATGAGGTGAAGCAGAAAATCTCGGTACATGAAAATAAATCTCCTTTTCGTTTTGGATAATAGCCAAGATATGCTAGACGATCCCCTTCCTCCTTGTTGCTCCCTTTCGTCTCTTCACAAAGCTACAGAAGAATATACTAGGATAAAAGAAGACTGCAGTAGGTCAGTCAGTCTATGTACATCATCTGTATTCCAATTCATAAATCCACTTAACCTTATAATATTTCAATTGCATATACGTTAACTGCATACCTGTTAGAATTTGTTCCATTCATCAACTACCCTAATTTTAAGCTAACTCCATTCTGAACCCGAATTTATCTCATTTTTATCCATTGATACGGGTTCTAACTTTATTTCAATATAATTACTTCATCACTAAAACTTAGTAGGTCTTCTTAGCCAATTTAAAAACATAATTCTTGTATTTTTTTTTCGAGTGCCCTTCCCGTTTCTGACCTCTTTCTCTGTATTTCGTTTCCACACACCCTGTACTCCTGCCCTCCTAACGTCCCTTTTACTCCCTCCTCTTCCTCCGTTTTTGTTTTATCAACTCGGCCTCGACTTAGTTCCAGCTTACCAGACACAGGGACACGCACATGTACACTCACTCGCGCACGTGTGCACACACACACACACACACACACACACACACACACACACACTTAGTACAGCAAATTTATTTTTCTTCCCTTCCAAGCAGACAGAAAGAAATCTGAACACGTAAATCATCGCTAAAATCCAATCAATAGAACGCATTAGCCGCAGTGAAGGAATAAAAACAGAGGACAGTGATAAAGGTTGAAAATGCGCAAATATTTGTCTTTAATTTGAACTGTGCCAATGTTCTAATTTATCAAAACAATGGGCCAATGTTTGTCTGCTCACCACACTAACCTCCTCCTCTTTTTTTCCATCTCCTTCTTTTCCTTTTCTACCTCTTACATACCACCCCCTTGTCCTTTCCCTTCCTTGCTTGCCCCTTCTCTTTTCCCTTTCCTGGTCGACTTGCTCGCCTGTAACCCATGAGTATACAGAAAGTTATTGACTATAGTGTACACGTGGAAGTAAAAAAACTTAAATGGCTTACCAGTGCAGGTCAACACGAAAAGACATTCACTGATATTCTGGGCGAGTCACTGGTAAGGCTAAAACTGTTGCATGGTTCTGTCCCAGTGAAAGCTTCAGTATCTGTGTTGGTATGGCTTTCTGTTAGTCTTCCTTCACCATGATTATATTAGGAAAAATATGCCAAAAACTTATAATGTGACCCATAAAATATCTTTCCACGACTTTGCTTTTCCCCCATCCCCATACAATCACACCATCACCCTCACTATTTTCTCCTTTTCTTCACCTCCACTTCTGCACCCTTTTCTTCTCTCCATTTCCTGCACCACCACACACACTGCTCTGGCCTCATCACACTCACATGGCATGACAAACTCCTTCCTCCCTTGCCACTAGGTCTTACAGTCATTGCCGTTCCCTCCCGACACTTCATTTGTCGTAATCATTTCTCATTTTTGTGTGCTCACCCTCCATGTCTGACCGCCATAATTCTTGTTCTTATTGTACTGTGTTGCTATTGCTGTGCTGACCGGTGGTGTTCATACTGACATTGTTGGTGTTGTTGCTCATACAATTGATGTTGTTATTGGTGGTACTGGCAGTTTGATAGTTAATATCGCTCGTTTTCGTACATAACAGTGGAGGGATCTGACTCTCCAATTGCACGATAACAACACGGGAAGGGGTGTGTTGTTGTTGTTGTTGTTTTTCTATATCATATGTTATTCATGGCACTATTAATTTCTTTTGACGGATTGGCTTGAAATGATATATGGCGAAATTTATATACCATGGTGATTGTAACATATTAATCTCTCTCTCTCTCTCTCTCTCTCTCTCTCTCTCTCTCTCTCTCTCTCTCTCTCTCTCTCTCTCTCTCTCTCTCTCTCTCTCTCTCTCTCTCTCTCTCTCTCTCTCTCTCTCTCTCTCTCTCTCTCTCTCTCTCTCTCCAGGGGGGGGCAATAAGTGTAGGAGGTATATTTTGTAGTGTGTGTGTGTGTGTGTGTGTGTGTGTGTGTGTGTGTGTGTGTGTGAATATGAGTGCAGTTGGTGTCACTGGATGAGTGTGGTTGGTCTTATTGTGTTTGTGCAAGTATGTATGTTTCTATTCCGTGTGTGTGTGTGTGTGTGTGTGTGTGTGTGTGTGTGTGTGTGTGTGTGTGTGTGTTCAGCCTCTTCATGACCCGTCGTTTCGTGTACCGAGGCAAACTGATTTTATTTAAATTCATATATTTGTTTAGTTTTTTTTTCTCCCTCCCTCCCTCCCTTCCTCCCTCTCTCCCTCCTTGTTCTCCATTTCCCCCTTTGTTTTCGCCAGCTCTTTTATTTTCCTTCCCGCTGTATATATTTCCCGACGCTGTTGTCTTTATTCCTGCCAAATATTTTTTTCTATCCAACCCCAGCTCTCAGTTTTTGTCTGTTTTATTTTATTTTGTTTTTTTGCTGGCGTGTGTTGCGTTATCTTGCCTGATTTTCTGCGCTCTGTTTCGCTTGAATGTTTTTTGTCTTTTATATATTATTTTTCTGGCTTCATTTATCCTGTTGATGTTACCGACCTTGAAAGGATTGATATAAAAATGATTAGAAATTCGGCAAAGCTGGTAAACATGCTGACCAGGTAAATGTGTTAGTTAGTTAGTTAGAGAGAGAGAGAGAGAGAGAGAGAGAGAGAGAACCCACAAGTTATTCAGATGCTTTTGAGTGTGTAGGGTACAACTGACTTTGAAAACACAATTGTCGATGTTTATTTGATCTCTAAACTGTCAATCGTTCTCTTGTGGGTTGAGAAAATCGTGACCGCTCGTGCAGCCGCAGTAAAGGGAATCGGATGAAAGGAGAAGCGAATGGTGAAACAAAGGCTAAACTGAATGAAAAGCAGAATAAAAGCTAAACGAGAAATGAAGCAAAAGTAGAAACTAAACTACTAGAGAAGCAAAAGATAAACTTAATGAGAAAAGCAAAAAAAGTCATAAAGAATAAGAGACAGAAAAAAAAGAGTAAAAGAGACAAGCGAAATTATAAATAAACTAAGCAAGAAAAGAAATACATAATTTATTGTGACTATATTTCGTGCAGCAAATGTAGCA
>NC_066536.1:10467905-10590405 GCF_024679095.1 Eriocheir sinensis
ACACACACACACACACACACACACACACACACACACACACACACACACACACACACACACACACACACACATGACAGAGAGAGAGAGAGAGAGAGAGTTTCCTCCCGCTCTCCCTTCCCTCGTCCACCTCTCACTACTTTTTGCCCCCCCCCGCCCCCTTCTCTCCCTGCTGCCCTGTCCTCGTCCTTAGTGAAATTGAAATTGGCCAGACTCGTTCTTAAGCTAAATCGGCCGCGGAAATTACGTTCAGATAGCATTAGATGTCATGTTTAGTGCCTCAGTGAGGTTATTTCTTTATTTTTTTTTCTCTATGATTCTTATTATTTTTCTTATTATTATTATTACTACTATTACTGCTATTATTGTTGCTATCATTTTCTTTACTTTTTTTAGTTTTTGTCATTGGGCTTTTCGTCTTTCCTATCTTCTTTTCTTCTTTTCTTCTTCTTCCACTTCTTCGGTGTTTTGCTTATTTTCTGTTTTTTCTTCTCTTTTTCTTTATAATATTATTACTGTTATCATAAGTTATAATATTATCATTAGAAATCATGATGATGATCGTCCTCATCATCAGCAGCAACAGCAGCACTAAGCGTCACTATTTTTTTTCCTTCGGCTCACCTGTGTCGCCTGAAACTTGACAGTCTTCAGCTTAATTGGCAAACTTGCTTTTGCCTTACCTCGGATGTCCTTAATGTTTTTTTTTTTATGTATGAAAACATTTGCCTAGTTGTTTAATTTTTTTCTTGTGCTCTGTTCCTATAAATCTTGTCCCCTTCCTGGTAGTTTTTCTCCAACCCCTTCCTTGCAACTACTCTCCAATTTTTCTGCCATCTATAATCCCCCCTTCGAGATCCTGTAATGTGCCCCTCTCCCTCCCAACAACCCCCCACATCCTTGATCCCCAGCCCCTCCCTATTACATCAGTACCGACTCTTTTTTTTTTTTTTTTCCAGAAGTTCTCCCTCACTTTTCCCTCTGAAATGGTTGCCCCTTCCCAACCCTTCCTCTCACTCGTTCCTCACCCGTCGTTATTCCCTCCAAATCCTCTGCTCTTACAATTTATCCTCGTCTATACTTCTATCCCCCTCTTCCATGATGCCCGCCTACCTCCCCCCATTCCCTCCTCCTCCTCTTACTCCTCCTTCTCTGCCTCCTCCTCCTCCTCCTCCTCCTCCTCCTCCTCCTCCTCCTCCTCCTCCTCCTCCTCCTCTCCCCCCAGGTCATCCTTTGGGTCGTGGGGGTCGAGGCATCCCAATGGAGTGGCCGCCGACCCATGAAGCGCCTCAACCTTTCCTTTAATTTAATCCGTCTTCTTAATGTCGTTACCTCAACTGACGCACATCATTCTTCATTATGACGCTGCTCAACGCAAGATTATTCTTCCCTTTATTTTTGTTAGTTCTCTTTGCCTCTGCCATATTTTTAGTATTCCACATTTTTCTTTTACTTGTAGAGGTTCTGTGGAGTGGAATTTTGATTTTACCAGAGGCTAAAAAATACGAAAACACGCACATATATATATTTTTTCTCACTTTTCTCAACTTGCCATTCATTCTGTATTAAAGAAATAACGTCCTTGATTTCCATTTTCTTTTACGTGGAGCAAATGTTTTCCACGGCACTTTTAGTTTGAAAGAAAATTCCCCGGAAAAGTATTGAAAGGCGACTAGAGTCCTACTTTGCTCAACGTGGGGCGCTGTATAGACCCGTGCGGTACACAGGTTTTCTCCCTTTTCTTGGCTAGAGACAGGGACTGGTAAAACGACGAGTCCTTCCATCTGCTCGTTTCCTTCGCAAAATGACGGAATTGGCAAACAGGCACATCCTTCCCCCCTTACTTTCTCTTCTCTCAGGCGTGTGAACGGTTTCCTTCTTTTCTCCCCATCCACTGTCCTACATCCCTGCTTATTTTCACTGCCATCTTGGTTTTCTGTCTGCATTTACGCAAAGAGAAAGGAGTCAGGTGAGCTGTATTTCTAGTAGTGGTAGTAGTAGTAATAGTAGTAGTAGTAGTAGTAGTAGTAGTAGTAGTACAAAAAAAAAATTACGATTTTGAAATGTAATGGTTTACTTAGATTACAGTTTCGATGATTGACCCTGCAGCCTGTTCCCTCCGTTCACTCTATGGGCACATCAACCAAAAATACTTTAAATGCAGCTTATATTTTGAAGGTGTCTAGGCTGGTGGCGTTGTTGTTAAGATGGAAAGTTTAGGAAAGTTTTTCTGTCGTTTTTCTTTTTCCTATGCTGCTTCTCTGAGTTCTGAGAGCCGGTCAAAACTCGTCGTCGTCTTTCTGTTTTCTGTCTTCACGAGATCGATGCTACTCGTTCCCTCGACTTTTTCTTTCTCTTCTCTTCCCCTTATTTTTCTTATCATGTTTGTCTAATGTTTGCTTCTACGCATCTAAATTAGTGTTTTGTTGTCACTGATAAAACGTTAATTTTACTTTTTTTTTGCAACTGTTGTAAAATTGCAAAGAATTTTCCTCACTTCTTTGGCTGCCGTTTTTTGCTCACTAGCGCACACACACACACACACACACACACACACACACACACACACACACACACACACACACACACACACACACACACACACACACATACAGAAAGAGTCGTGAGCGTGGAAATAAGATTATACGTAATCCGCTTAAATAAAAAGTCCTCATAGGGGAATATCCCAGAGTGGACAATGCAGCTAAATTAATATATCTGCCTGTTTACTGTAGGGGTTGAATGTCGACACAACCTTACCCAAATCTATCCTTCAAAGACACTTCAATAGACTCGTTGGGAAAAGGATTAGGTGATTACTACAGAGAGAATGAATAGATATTTGATAACCTCCCACAGTCGGCAGTCTCTGGGGACGCTTTTTATACTGGGCTTCTGTCTAGGCAGAGGGTCGACACATTCTACTCCGCACACACGATAGACCCATCAATACGTAGGCAACGCGAACCCCTAAGTAAATAGAGAATTGATAATGACAACCTTCCGAAGTCAGCATTCTCTTGGGCTGCTTTTCGAACTGCGCTGAGTGTCGGTCTGGCGGGCGAATTGGCGGGAGATTCACAAGAACAGCTCTCAGGAATCCGCCAGTAATTGGATCAGCGGACCAAGAAATGCATGGAGAAGGCGCTTATACCACCTTCCTCGCGGGGGCCGGCGGGCGGTGAGGCACAACCTGCACCTCCACTCTGAGCCTTATAACAGCCCGTAGCTTAGTCTCGCCTCACCCTCCCGCTCAGCAGCTCAAGGAGGATGGAGGAAGGGAGAAAGGGGCAGGGTAGGCGTTGTGCAGGCTGTGCAGGCAGAATTCTCATGTCTTTATGCAAGTGGACAGGGCAATCTGTAGGCTGTCGTTTGGGGTGCTTTACTAGCCGTACCTGCAGGCGGATAAGCGTGGGATTATTGGCGATCGCGATCTAGTTATCTTTTCCATTCCGCCCATCGCCCTATTTTCTCGGCGTGACTCGGAGCGTCTCGTCGGGGCGATATTTTCCCTGCCGAGGCATCTGACCCCCGATGAACCCAATATTAGAGGCGACCACCGAGGAAATGGGGCTTGTTATCCTCCCATCTTCCCCCATCCCGGCAGCCGAAATGAGAAGTTGCTGAAACGTTTTAACCATTCCTGGCCGGATTTCGTTCTAATGAAGGCAATAGTTACAGGGTTATGATGAAATTATAATGACAACACAGACATACGATGCTCATGCAAAGAAGCAGCGTCCTGAATGGTTATTAGTCTTGTTAGATAACATGAACGGGGAAAGAAAGGTTAATATGCAGCACATTAAGCAGACTTTTTTCATTACCCGAGATATAGCCAAAGTAATTATGGAGGCGATTAGTGAATAATGCATTTTTCGAATGATGACTTATACAAGGTTGATTGCCAGTGGCTGCCGAACGCTACTGCTAATGTTTCAATTACAGCAAATGCGATATGTACCCGACTGTATGTTTCTCTTTGATCATCTTTTTTTGTGCGTGGAATCCTCTTGTGTAAGCTTTCTCGTCCTCACACAGTGCCGTTCGGAGCTTGCCGGTGGAAAAGAATCGAAGCATAGTATAACATCATCAACGAGTTTCCGTTCCCATGAGGCGGGCGAGCGTAACTTTTCATTCCGCGCGTACGTGCTGTCGCGTAATAAGTTGAGAAGCTAGTCAAAGCCTCGCGAGCTTCCCGGTAATGTGTTGTGTCACCGCCTGTCAGCAGCACCGGACTTGGAAAACAGCTCCCGCGTCGCCTGCTGAATTATCAAACGTTGCTTTACACGTACAAATGTTCACGACAGTGGTAACAGGTAAAAAAAAATAATAGCGTTCCACTACTCATCATTATATTTGAAAGTAAAAGTAAATACCAAAACACTGATATATAGATTGTTGTACTGAAACATTGAAACTAAATAAATAAATAAATTAGGTCGTCACTCCACATTTGATATGATTAAGCTTGGAATTATCAGTAAGTATAAACAAAGAAAAAATATTATTCACATTATTACATATTCATTGTTACGAGTTAACGAGAATTAATGGCAGGTTGTTTTCTACGCATTATAATCATATAATTAAAAGCTACATATCACATAACACATAACACATTATTATATAGGCTACATATACAAAGAATAATCCAATAAGAAATTATAGTTTACTCTAATCGGCTTATTACATAATATAATGACATTCACTATTATACGTCAAAGGTGGCAGGCTGCGGACAAAATGAATTCTAAAAAGTCTAAACAAGCTGCTGCTCCCACCACACAAAGATGCGAGGGGATGCCAAGAAGAGTTTTCATATCAGGCTCGAGGGGTGTCTAGTCTCTAGTCTCTCCCCGCATTAAGAAGCTTAGGTCATTGTAAAAGCGGCTGAGGAATGCTATTTTAGAAACAAGCAGTCAGAGTGATTAAAGCGTGAAGATACTGGCTATCCCTCGCTTTCGGAAATTAGACATCTATTAGAAAACGACATTGTTTTCGATATTTTTTTATTCGAAAATCCTTGCTCTACTATTTTTGGTGCAAGTAAAATTTGACCAAATAAGTAACAAAAAATAAGGCGTGTTTGACTAATGGTCGCTTATGCTTGTCTAAACAAAGGAAGGCACTGTAATGAAATTAATATGAGCACAAATAGCGAGCCATGAGACACTTGGCGGCGCCCTCTGTTCCCTGTCGTTGTGCACTCATGAGGAACGACAGAATGACCAGCGACATTTCCTAGTCTCGGAAATTGTTGCAAGACTCATGCACACATGCACACATTTGTATACACACACATACCCCCTACCCCCCACCACACACACAGAGGCAGGCAAAATTATTTATCGTATCAGGAAGCAAAGCAATGAAAAAATAAATGTTACGAGCAGAAAATGGAGAATTTGAAAATTTGATCATTAGAGTAATATATTAATGCAGAAGAACAGTAAAACGAAATTTCTGTTATTATTATTATTATTATTATTATTATTATTATTATTATTATTATTATTATTATTATTATTATTATTATTATTATTATTATTATTATTATTATTATTATTATTATTATTAGTATTATTATTAGTAGTAGTAGTAGTAGTAGTAGTAGTAGTAGTAGTAGTAGTAATGGTGGTAGTAGTAGTAGTAGTAGTAGTAGTAGTAGTAGTAGTGTTAGTGGTGGCAATATTAGTAGTAATAGTAGTAGTAGTATATAGTAGTAGCGGCAGCAGCAGCAGCGGTAGCCGTAAAACGAGAAGTAAGAGATGAAAAATGAACTTTAAGAACCAGCTGTTTTTTACTCATTCATCTTCGCAGTATTAGGGCACAGACTAAACCTGACTGATATTAATTAAAAACTAATCTACATGTAAGATGCTTAACTGATCCGTGCCCGGGGAAGGGAAGTAATTAAATAAGCAGATCCCAAAGCCGATCACTGTTTTTTGAGGGTAGGGAAGGGGAAGGGGAAGGGAAGGGGAAGGGGAAAGGAATGTGAATGGGAAGGGGAAGGGAAGGGGAAGGGAAGGGGAAGATAAGCGTAATGTTGGAGCAGTCGTGTAGATAAATCCATGACACATCCTGAACGCATTCCTAACACATACTTCTAACAGTGTCGTTGTGTGGTGTGAGGAGTGGGTGGAGGACATAGGGGAATATATCAGTTAGGAGAGACGATGAACGAGAAGACCAGTCCCCAGTTCCCCTTTCCCCCCTTCCCTTCTCTCCCATCTCTCCCACATTATTTACCCTTTTATCTGTTTACTCGACAAGACTCCCTCACTTTTCTCCTCCCTCTGTGCCTCTCTCCTCGCCAACCATCACCGGGTCTATATCTCTACTTATCTGTTTATTCGATCTTGGACTCCCTCCCTCCCTCTTCAACCACCGCCATATCTATCTATCTTTGTCCGCCTCCAACTTTTCACTGCCTTTCACGCGGCCTCATCGTTCCCTTATCTACATCTCGTCGTCTCCTGCTCTCTCCGTAACGGCCTTAACCTCTCGTAAAATTGCCCGTCTTTATTTTTTTTCTCTTTCTCTTTCTTTTTTCGGAGCGTGGGATCGGCCGTCACGCAACACGTTTTTGGGAGTGAAGGCGAGTGTGTATGGTGTATGTGTGAGATCTCTGTTTTTGATCGCTAGTTTCAATTCCTGTCAAAACGAAGCATTGGCACGGCAACCAGACAAGAGGCTCAGAGACGCGGCATATAGGTGTGTGTGTGTGTGTGTGTGTGTGTGTATGTGTGCTGTACGTACCCGAGATTCCAGTGAAAGGGAAGACAGTCTTAAGGAAGGTATTACTGGTTCAATCTTGCCTTCTGCTGTGATGGAGGGATTTCATTCACGTACTATTCCTGGGTCATTTGATATTGTTGTTCTCGCCATACGTCTTGCGTTACGGCGGTACTACTGGCACATTTGGCGCCAGTGTTAGAATTTATTGGTGTAATAACTTTCAGTACGCTATTCACTGTGCAAAAAAATGGGGTAACAATAACAATTAAGTGACCTATCGATTACTTCTCCGATACATGAAGCTCCTCTATCGACATAAGTTCCAAATGAAAACAAAGGTGTGACAAATGGAAATGCGATGTTCAAAAGCTGCGGCCAAGTGAGGGAGGCCATCGATATTACACACAAAAGAATAATACGAAGAGAACAAGTCCGCCGAAACCCGCACAACACATGATAAATTGTAGCGTCGTGATATGATATTCTCGCCAAGGAAAGGGAAGGTGTGGATCTTTATAGCAAGAGGAAGGAGACGTTATTGATAAACAAGAATGTAGACAAAGCAACACCAATATTGAGATACTTCTATGTGACAAGTGACAGAATGGTCTTTTTCCAACTTTTATCACCTTCCCAACCCCCCCACAAACACACACAACTACCTACCCCACCCCCCACACACACCTACCTACCCCCCCACACCACACACACACACACACACACACACACACACACACACACTTTAGATATGATTGGAATTTACACTGTCAAAGTTTACTGCCTTGGATCGTCTCGGGGAAGGAACGAACGAACGAACGCTGGATAGGATAGGATCAGAGGTGTTATGGCAGGAGGGGGAAAGGGAAATAGGAAAGTGGGGAGATGAAGGGAGACATAGAGAAAAAGAGAAAGGAAGACACAGAAAGAGAGGAAGGTGCAACAAGAGAGAAAGGAACAGATCGAAAAAGTGAGAAGGGACACATACATAAAGATCGAGAGGAAGGGACACGCTGAAAAAGATAGGAATGGCAGCGGATTGTTAAGAGTGGGATAGAAAGAGAAGAAGAGAGGAGGTATAGAGAGGGATGGAGGGAGGAGAAAGATACAAAGTGGGAAAGGGAGAAAGGAATGTGGAGAAGGAATAGAAAGAAATCGGAAAGGTGGAAGAAAGAAAGGTACCAAAGTAGGAAGGAGATGGAGGAGAAAAGGTAGATTCCGTTTC
This sequence comes from Eriocheir sinensis, assembly GCF_024679095.1. NCBI lineage: Eukaryota > Metazoa > Arthropoda > Malacostraca > Decapoda > Varunidae > Eriocheir > Eriocheir sinensis. The sequence goes on from NC_066536.1 coordinate 10,475,869, forward strand.
TCAAAATTATACTCTCCAATTCTATTTTAATCCGTTTACATCTATTCTCTGATTACTTGTAGATCTTTCTTTTAATTAACCCCATCCCTCACTTAATTACTGAATCGCACTTTTAATCAGCACTTCTTTGTTCACATCTGTATTGAATCCTCCTATCCACGCGCAGCTATAACGTATGTACCCAACCTTACCTTTACCTGTATCCACTCGCACCTGATCATCATATACTCGTAGTTGCCAAATGCTTGCCGTTCCATTCCATTCCCCTTCCTCTCACACCCATTTATTGACCTGCTTATTGCCAATGTATTCATCCCATCTCTCATCCACTCACACCTTTGGCCTATCATCCGTTTTCCATTTCATTTCATTGTCCCGCTCACTCTAACCTTTTTACTGACCTGTTTGCTCGTCTATTCGTTCCATCCCTTACTCAGTCCCTCACCTCTTTGCCAATCAATTCACCCTCTCTTTCTTTCTTTCTCACTTTCGCTTTCCCTCCTCCTACCCTGACCCTCCCTCATATATCCCCTTCGCAATTCGAGTGGTCTAATAGCGAGTTATAAGTCATACCTCTGTCCCTTCTCTCTCCGGAATCAATATGCTAGTGCAGGCTCACAGGTGATATTCTCGGTATCTCACGGTTTCTCTCTCTCTCTCTCTCTCTCTCTCTCTCTCTCTCTCTCTCTCTCTCTCTCTCTCTCTCTCTCTCTCTCTCTCTCTCTCTCTCTCTCTCTCTCTCTCTCTCTCTCTCTCTCTCTCTCTCTCATAATCTATCTATCTATCTATCTATCTATCTATCAATCCATCTATCTATCTATCTATCTATCTATCTATCTATCTGTCTATCAATCCATCTATCTCTCTATCTATCTATCTATTTATCTTTTCTATCTCTATATCTCTCCTGCCATATTGTTCATTCGTCTATAGCAGGGCTACTCAACCATTATGAGCAAAGGTCCAGTTAGACAAGTACAAATGTATGCATATAATTTTACATTATGAAAGTCCTAGCGATGGATTCTTGCAAGTGTATTTCCTGATTTGATTGTGGGGGCCTACAGTCAGGCAAATACTACAAGAATCTATCACCAGGACCATGTAAATCAGTTATATTTTGTCTGAACAGAGTCCAGTTACAACACTCATAAGGTCCGGATTCGGACCGCGGGCCGCCAGTTGAGTAGCCCTGGTCTATAAGAAACTCACTACTTCCAACACCAAAATCACACCACAACCATAACCACAACAACCATCACCACCACCACCACTAACAACGACGACTACAGCAACTACAACACCACCACCACCACCACTACCACCACTGCTACCGTCTCCACCCCATTCAGTACCACTCCAGCCGCTATATTCCATCCCACCTCCATCCCTTCAGTCTTTAGCCAGCCGTAATCAGGGAACACGGAGGAACTAGCAGAATGGTGTGTGTGTGTGTGTGTGTGTGTGTGTGTGTGTGTGTGTGTGTGTGTGTTGCTGCTGCTACCACCTCAACCCCTCCTCTCCCGCCTCCCACACACACTCGCTTATGTACACACGCGCCCACATACACACACACACACACACACACACACACACACACACACACACACACCGACGTTTATATTCACATACGCACACAGATACACACACACACACAGCTGTTGCGTATTGTATTTGGTTCACACGCGGTTTAAATAATGTTTGCATCGTTCCTGTTCACTTTGTTTCATTTATTTCTCATTGCATCGTCGTCGCCTTTGTCTCTGTATTTATATGTATGTTTTTTTTATCACAATTATTTTCCTCATTTTATTTTTTTGCTATTTTTAGTTCTCATGTTACTTTCTCTTATCTCTCCTCCTCATTCTCCTCCTCCTCTTCCATCTCCTTCTTCTCCTCCGCCTCCGCCACCAACTCTGCTTACTCTTCCTCCTCCGCATCCTCTCCCTCCTCTTCCTTCTTCTCCTTCTTCGCCTTCTCCTCTTCTTCCGCCTTCACCTCCGCATCCTCCTCCTCCTCCCCCTTCCGCCTCCTCTTCCTCCTTCTCCTTCTCCTCACCACCACCACCATCACCACACCGCAACCACCACAACCTCCACCACCATCTAATCACGAACCCGACAATTTATATAGTAATCTGAGGTCCACTAATTGCAGATATATTAGAGTCTTAATAGTGTTTGCGGAATAGCTAACGAAATTTAAATATCTATGCAGCTGAAGCGGGGAAAGAGAGAGAGAGAGAGAGAGAGAGAGAGAGAGAGAGAGTGTGTACAGAGGGAAGCAATTCAAACTATTAGCCAACTGTTTTTGTTTTTTCTAATTAAATGGAATGGAGGAATTTCGTGTTTAATTGAAGGGGCTGTAGAGAGAGAGAGAGAGAGAGAAGCATTAACACCTCATTATCCCCCCCCAAAAATGACGGAACAACCGCCAAACGTTCCCAAACCAAACCTTCTCAGGACTCCCCAATGAAAATCGAAGGATATTGGTAGGAAGACTTGGGAGACGGAAGCTGCATGAGTTACTATTTCTCTTCCTCTTCCTTTTCCTTTCCTGATTCACACTTGCCTCTCTTCCTACCTTCCTTCTTCCGTCTCCCTCTCTTCCTTCCTTCATCACCCAGTTCTTCCTCTTTCCTTAACTTCTTTCCCCACCAAGCTGCTTTCTCTTCTCTTCCTCTCTTTCTCTGTCCTTCTTTCTCTCCCTCCTTCCTCCCTTCCTCACTTCCCTCCTCTCCTTCCTAATTCTTCCTACCTCTTCCTTCATCACCCAAGTCTTCCTTTCTCCTTCCTTCCTTTCCCCATCAAGCTACTTTTTCTCTTTCTTTCGTCCCTTCCTCTCTCATTTTCTTTCGTCCTCCCTTCCTTCCTCACCTTCCCATCTCGAGGCCCTCTTTATCGCACCATCCTTCCTTATTCCCTTCCTTTCTACTCCCACTCATTACCATTTTTTTTCTCTCGCTTCCTTCCTTTCCCTCTCGTTCCACCAGTATCCCCTCTCTCCCTTCTTTCTTCTCTTCCTTCTTCCCTCTCTTCTCCTCTACCCACACTTTTTTTCCCCTTCCCTGCTTCCTTCCTTCCTGGTTTCACTCAGTACCTTCTTTTCTCTTGTTTTCTTCATTTCCCTCTCCTTCCAAACCCTAGCCTTTCCACCACGACCTCCTTTCTCACTCCATCCCTCTTTTCCTTCTTCCCTTCCCCCTTTCCCTCCTTCCCTTCCTTCTTTTCACGTCCTTCCTTTCCCTGTCCTTCCAAACCCCAGTCATTCCAACACTACCCCCTCTTTCCCTCCTTCCTTCTCTTTCTTCTTTCCTTCCCACTTTCTCTCCTTCCCTTCCTTCTTCCTCTCGCGTCCTTCCAAACCCCAGTCAGTCCACCACTACCCCCCTCTGTCCCCTCTCATTCCCTCTCTTTCTTCTTCCCTCTCCTCCCCCCTTCCTTCCCACTCTCTTTTTTACCTTCTCTGCTTCCTCCCTCTTCCCCGCACTCTCTCGATCATCAGATTGCGGCAGCCAGAGCCCCGCCTTCCTCCCCGCTGTGCCGGCATACCTCCCTTTCCTCTCCCTTCTCCTCTTTCCCCAATTCATCTTCCCCCTCGCCCCCTTCCCCTCTGATTGTTTTTCTTTCTCTTCCTGTGTTCTCTTCTCCATATCCTCCCTTTCGTTTGTTCCCTTTCCTTTCTCTTGTTCTCTTTTTTTTCCTTTTTCTTCCCTACCTCTCTCTCTTGTTCTATCTACCTTTTGTGATCGTTCTCTCTCTCTCTCTCTCTCTCTCTCTCTCTCTCTCTCTCTCTCTCTCTCTCTCTCTCTCTCTCTCTCTCTCTCTCTCTCTCTCTCTCTCTCTCTCTCTCTCTCTCTCTCTCTCTCTCTCTCTCTCTCTCTCTCTCTCTCTCTCTCTCTCTCTCTCTCTCTCTCTCTCTCTCTCTCTCTCTCTCTCTCTCCGTTTTTTCTTCTCCAATTCTTGTCCTTTTTCCTCCCCTTTGCCTTTTGTTTTTATTATCTCTCTCTTTATTGCTCTCCATCTCTCTACTCTTTGTCCCCTTCCCTACTTCTTTTGTTCGTTTTCTCGTTTATCTCGTTCTCTTTCTCCCTCTCCTCTCTTGCCTTTCCCCCTTGCTTCTCTTTCGTTCAGTTTCTCTATCTTTATCATCCAAGTCTTTCCCCTTAGGTCCACATCTGCAGCTTTTACGTATGTTTGTTTTCTTCTCTTTCTTCTTCCGCAACTCTTTTTATCCCTTCTATCGCCTTCACATCCCTTGTTTTCGTTTTCTCTTCCTTTCTCTTCCTTTATCTTCCAAGTCTTTCCCCTTAAGCCCACATCTGCAGCTTTTACGTATGTTTGTTTTCTTCTTCTCTTTCTTCTTCAGCAAATCTTTTTTCCCTTCTATCGCCTCCGCAGTTCTTGTTTTTGTTTTCTTTTCCTTTCTCTTCCTTTATCTTCCAAGTCTTTCTCCTTTAGCCCACATCTGCACTTTTTATGTTTATTTTCTTCTCCTCTTTCTTCTTCAGCAACTCTTTTTCTCTTCTATCACCTTCACAGCCCTTGTTTTCGTTTCCTCATCCTTTCTCTTCCTTTCTCCTCGCCGCCTCGCCTCTTTGCACCTTTAAGCCCTCAGATCTCCGCGTCCCTCCTTCCTTTTCCCTTCCACTTTACTGCCGGAGCTTTCCCATCTCTCTAACCCTATTCCCATCGTTTTCTTTACCTGTTAATTGTTTTTCCTCCACCTCTCCTCCCTCGGTGCCGTCTCCTCGCTTCTTTTCTCCTGTTTTTCCTGGTCCCTTCCTTCCCTGGTCGTATTTGCTCTTTTCTTTCAACGCATTTTACAGTTTGATTTCTCCTCCCTTTTTCTCTTATATATTTCCCTCTAATTTTTTTTTCTGTTCCTTTTTACATTTTCTTTGCTATATTTTTTGTTTAACTTTCTCTTTTTTCTCTATGTATCAGTCCTTATCGCCTAATCACCTCCTCTCTACACTTTTCCCCTCGTTGTTTGCGTCAATTGCCCTCTCGCTCTCTGCCTGCTTCCTGAATTCCTCTCCTCCTATACTCTCCCTCCTTTCTGACCAGCGCGTTGCCTCACCACTCACGCCCCGGAAGTTTCTCGTGGGCACAATTCAATACCCGGCCAATAATCTATACTCTAAGCACGCCTTTCTTTCTCCAAAACAAAATATACAATTATCGGCTGCTGGGAAATAGGTGGCGTTTTAGCTCTCCCTCACACGTGTTTCCAAATATAAGTTCTAATTTTCCTCCTGCCGGCGTTCAACACGAGGAGGATGCGAGCCCACGCTGTTTAGGCACCGGGGAGGCTTCTCAGAATACGGAGCCTCATTGGATGTGGGAGTTTAGTGCCTTGTTTACCGCTTCACAGGGCCAAACACGCACTCTTTATTACCCTGTAGAGCCGTGACCTTCCTCCAACACTCTACAAGGCCTACACTCACTCTGCCAATACATTCCTCAATACCTGTACACTTTAACCCATCTCTCTATCAGCCCTTACATCCACACATCCTTTCCAGCACCCCCTACACCTCTACCTTCTCTTTAATCCCCTCCTCTTAAACCTACAACCCCTCTCAGACTCTTGCCTTAAAGATAAACCCGATAAACACTCCCACACAAACTCCCACACAAACTACCACAAGTTCATGCACTTCACATTGCACCCAACTCCCCTACTGGTTCCCACACACACTTCCTCAGCCTCCTCTACGCCCACACGCTCCCCTCAGTACCCAGACACGCTCATATCCACACACATACGCATGCAAACACTCCCAGGCCGAGGAGTCAGATGGTAAATCAGGGGTGCTTCAAGTGCTGCTGGAGAGCTAAATTTCTCTTTCCACTCACCTCCTCCTCCTCCCTCTGCGCCTGCTGCTGCCTCTGCTTCTGCTTATTTTACCCCCACTTAGTAGCATCACCTCCCTTAGCGGCGCTCGTACGTAAAACTAAATAGCTATCATTATCTTTTTTTTTTTCTGGGGTGTAGTAATGTTTCACCCAATTTTAAGGTCAGCGGCAGCCTCCAGTTCACGCTATATATTTTTACAAGCCCAGGATGCTCTGCCCCTCGGACGGTAGGCTGTGCTGCTTCTTTTTTCATCTTTTTACTTGTTTTTATCCCTGTATTAAATTGAAAATGAGGGCAGGACCACCATCAACACTACCACCACCACTACCACTACCAACACTACCACTACCAACACTACCACTACCATCACCTTCGCCACCAAAACACCACCTCGACACACCTCGGCACCTGTTGGTCTTTGTTTATTCGCCGTTTACCTGGTGGTGTCTTGCTCGAGGAGACCCGCCATCTCGGTATGACGGGTGGGGGAGAGAATGACAGGGCAGGAGAGTGAAAAGGGGGAGGAGAAAAGGGGAAGAGCAACGAAGTGGGGAAAGGAAAAGGAAAGGATGAAGGGGTTAGGCGGTGAGAGGGAGGAGAAAAAATGAAATGGAAGAAGGGGAAAGGGAGGGGAAGAAGATAGGAGAAAAAGAGAGGAGGAAAATGGGAGATGGAAAACTGGGAATGGATGGTCTGGGTGGAAAGAGAGCTGGGAAAGGACGGAAAGGAGGAAGTAGAAGAGAAAGATGATTGAAGTAGCAGAGAAAATGGAGAAAAGAAGGAAAATGAAAGGGAGGAAAGAGAAGAAGGAAGAGAGTGGAATGACAAGGGAAAGAGGGACAGGATGGAAAGAGGGAAGTAGAAAAGAAAGAGGATTGAAGTGGAGGAGAGAATGGAGAAGACAGTGAGATTAAAAGAGAGGAAAGAGACTGCGAAAGGGGAGAGAATGGAAGGGGCTTGGAGAAGGAGGAAAGAATGGAGAACGGGAGAAAGAGAGAAGTGGAGGATGGGAAGATGGGGGTGAGGAAGGGGAAGGATTTTTTCTCGTCCAATCCCTCATCTTCTTCGTGCACCGTGTAATTATCCTCCCCAGATATGATGTGTTGTGTTTAGCGCGGCAGGTTTTTGCAGTGTAATTTCGGCTAAGTTTAGGGCCTGCATTAATTTTAGGGGGTGGATATATAATTATTTACTTATTTTCTTTTTCGCACGCTCTTCGTTGGGTGAGAACGCGCATATGAATGTTTCCCGTGATGCCCGTGTCGTTTTGTTTTATTATTATGCCCGCCTGTAATTATGCCGTGTTCCAGTGGGTCTCATTTCATAATTTAAGCATCTAACTTTTTTTTTTCCATGTACGGGGCTATGCATATTAACTCGTCTCCTGTTCTGACTGCTTACATAATTACACACACACACACACACACACACACACACACACACACACACACACACACACACAGAAAATGAGTGTATTATATATTTCACGAACAAGTGCTACCTCAACAACAGCTATATTACATCCGTTCTCCCCACCACCATCACTACCATTACTAATGCAAAACAGGTGCTCACAGGGGAAGACCGTCGGCTTGATATAAGCTCGCACATCCATCCAGTGCCTACCTGAGCCCCTGCTACATATCTACCTGACAACTTCAGTACACCTTTTCTCTGCCCTAACTCCATTCACCTCGAAATCTAATTGCTCACCTGACTGGCTTGTGTATTGGAAAGGAAAAATAATAAGGGAAAAGACTTACTGAAGGAGGAGGAGGAGCAGAAGAAGACGGACGAAAAGGAAGTGAGTTTGAAAAGGAGCAATAACAGGAGGATAAAAATTAGCCCGCTGGTGAAAAATAAGAGCAGTGCATCAATAGACAAAGGAGGAAGAGGAAGAAGGGTGGGAGGAGGAAGAGGGTAAGATATAGAAAAAGGATGTTAAGTAGCTGGGTGCTGTAGGAATAATATTAGAGAACGAAGAGGAACAAGAAGAGAATTAAAATAAAACAGAGAAAGGACGAAGAAAATACCGAAAGAGGAGGAAAGAGGATGTTCCAGCTGTGTCGTTCGTTTCCTTAATTTGTGTTGTTCATTACGCTATACTTTTACGATTTTTTTTTTTTTATCCTTCGTCCGTTTCCATTTTTATTTTCGCGTTTGAAGAATTTTTAGTTGCATTTTTTTTCTTCCTTTGCGCGCGTATTCGAAGTAAAAGTTTCAGTAATTTGTTTGCCCGGTACTGTTTTGCCCTCTCCCTCTTTTTCTCACCCTTGCTGTTGGCGGATTTTTCACTACATATTTCTTTCCAGCACACAGTGACGGGCTTTTATTCCGTTCACCTTTTATATTCCGTCTCACTTTAGTCCCCCCTTGCTTGCTTTTACGCGCTCTTTCTGTGTTATATTCTTCATTGCATTCGTTCGCTCCTTCCTGCCTTTCCTCCTTCCTTTACCCTCTCTGTGTCCGCTTTCTGGTTCTTTTTTCTCCATCCTCCTTTCCTTTCAGCTTTAATTCCCACCGCTCATTCTCTCTGCTTCCTGTTTTCTTTGCTTCCTTCCCTTCCGTCTTTCTTCTGCTTTCTCTCCCTCTCCGTTGCGTCCACCTACGTTCTTATCTTCCTCTTCCTCCTCCTTGGTTCATATTTTTTTTTTCCCTACTTTCGTCTTACTCTGTTTTCTTCTTTTTTTTTCCTTCCCATGCGTTGCCGGTCCTGCCTTCCTTCCTTCCCGGTTTCCTCTTCGTCTTTCTCTTCTTCCTTCCTCCTCCTCTCTTCGTTCTTTGTTTAGCTCTGTCATTCCTCATTTCCCTTCTCCGCGACGCTATTAACGTGACTTTAGCAACTAATGAAGCTTAATCAAGAGGCAACGACTTAGGGGAAGGATGTAATTTAGACACATCCACACGCATGCACACGTATACACACACACACACACACACACACACACACACACACACACGCACACGCACACGGACATTAGGGGGGTCTTACCTCTCAAACTTTTTCAATATTATAATAAAAGAAAGCTACAATACAGCGTCTCGTGTAGCCTTTTCCACTGCCTTGTATCGAACGTCTCAAGCTTTTAGGAACACGCGATCGCTGCCTTAGCTGACCATCCCTCCTTTTTTTTTTCTTCTTTCTTTGTCTCAATTTCTTAACTTAATTTGCTCTTTTCTTCTCATCCCACATTTTGTTGTCATTTTCTTTCCGTCTGTCCATCTTCTCTTAATTTCTCTTTTTCCTTCGGTTTTGTTTGTGTCGTAATATTTTTTTTCTTGCAATATTCTTCTTCCTCCTTCCTTCCTTTTGTTTTTCATTTTGCTAACTTTCTTTAATTATTTATTTTTCCTTTCTGTGTCCTTTTCTTCCTTTCTTTCTCCCTTGCTGTTCTGTCATTTCGTTCTTTCTTTTCTTTCTTTCCTTTCCATTCCATTTTTTTTTTCCGTCCGTTCATTCTTCCTCCTTTCCGTCTTTACACTCATTTCTTCTTTTAGGCTTTACCTCTCCCCTCCCTCACTTCTCCTTTCCCTCTCCTCCTCGTAATCTCTTGTAGCACTTCACCACAACGAAACGGAAAGAAAAGAAAGAACATTGAGACAAGGATGTGGTGGTGGTGGTTATGGTGGTCTATGCTTCCTCCTCGTTAACCGGCGTCCCAGTCCTTAGTGTGTGTCCTCCAGTTCTTATTGTGGTTGTTACCGCTGGATACTTATTTTTCGTTATCGTTCTGCCTTTGTGTGGATTTCTTTGGCTGGTTTGTTTGTGCCCAACGACCCACCGCCACTAAGACAGAAGAAGCTCCTCCTCTCCCAGCCTTTCTCGACCTGACCCTCTTAAAGGTCTCTTAACAAAACCGCGGAGATTCATATGTATTTGCTCAGTGACCTTTATAGTGGCCGCTCTTGTTCCCTCACTGATTTTCCTCTTCAACGTCTTCCCCTCCTCATCCTCCTGCTGCTGTTGTGTCCCCTGCTGCTACTATTACCTCTCCTGCTGCCGCTTTTCTTGATAATACAAATTTTGCAGCAACCACCCCAGCGTGTAATAGTGATAATCTTAGTGAAACCATGCTGCCGACTTCGCTGAGCCCGCTAATGATACTGTTACTTATGGAGCTGGTACCTTTCTCACCCTTCATCACTACTCTTTAATATTGCTTCGGCTACTACATACATTTTTCTCGGTTCGTACATTTACTGTTATTTCAACCAGTACTGCAACTACTACTGATACTACTAAAGCCATAGATTTTTCCTCTCTCTCTCTCTCTCTCTCTCTGTCTCTCTCTCTCTCTCTCTCTCTCTCTCTCTCTCTCTCTCTCTCTCTCTCTCTCTCTCTCTCTCTCTCTCTCTCTCTCTCTCTCTCTCTCTCTCTCTCTCTCTCTCTCTCTCTCTCTCTCTCTCTCTCTCTCTCTCTCTTCTGAAAACTCTCTCTCTCTCTCTCTCTCTCTCTCTCTCTCTCTCTCTCTCTCTCTCTCTCTCTCTCTCTCTCTCTCTCTCTCTCTCTCTTCAGATACAGAACAGGCATACTGGCATATGAAAATGGTAGGTATATATATATATATATATATATATATATATATATATATATATATATAGAGAGAGAGAGAGAGAGAGAGAGAGAGAACATTCGCTGTTCTGATCTTCGTGTCGTGTGCAGCGGGGCATCTGGAGGATTAGATAAATTTTTTCGTCAGTTTTATTTATTTTTTTCCTTCGAGCGTTACATGGAGAAATCTCTACGACCTTGGGTTTTTTGCGCCATTTTTTTCTGAATTTATTTATTACGCTGATGTATTTTTTGAAAGTCTTAATTGGATGCTGTTTGTTCCTGATGCTGCGAGTATGCTCTCCACTTTTTTTTTAATCTTTCACTCTTCCGTTCTTCCCTCCCTCTCTTTATTTACCTTTTCTCATCACTTATTCTTTCAATGTGTTTTCCCCTAGTTCCATTTTATACTGTTTTCCCTTTTTTTTTATTCTTTTATGGAAATACAACAATTAACTTGGATATTTTTTTATCTGCGTCCTCTCCGCTGTATTGTACGACTTCAACGAGAGAGAGAGAGAGAGAGAGAGAGAGAGAGAGAGAGAGAGAGAGAGAGAGAGAGAGAGAGAGAGGTATTACCATAGCTAAGTTCCCTTTTTTTTATAATATAACCCTTTTTTTGTGTATTATTATGTCATCCACTTTCTCCATTATTCCGTTTTTCATGGGCACAATATATTCATCTTCCTCATTGTTATTTTTTTCGTCCTATTCCTCCTCAATCTCCTCCTTTTTCTTCCTCCTCCTCCTCATTCCTCTCCTACTCCGTCTTCTCCCCTTTCTTCTTCTCTCATCTCCTCCTCCTGCTCCTCCTCCCCTTCACTTCCTGGTTTGTTTCCTTTCCTAACTGTCCATTTCCAATATCACAGGTACTACCTCACCGATATCCTCATTTTAGATACTTAGTTAAAATATGTTGCTCACACATCCACTCTTCCCCCTCTCGCTCCCTGAGCCACCCTTTGTCAACTAGTTATTCCACCTCTGTCTCCATCGTACCCTGAGATTGTGTACCCTTAGCAAAGTTGATTGTAACCATAGTAACCTTTCACTCCTTTTTCTGCGCATTTTTCTTCTCCGTCCACCGGTTGGCGAAGCTATATTTTGTCGCACTACTTATTTTTGACGAGGATTTTTGTTGAATAGAGTAAGAAGCCTTAGCAAAGAAGCATTATTAGGTGTAAAAATATCAAGGAGGATTGCGCAAGGAGCTTTTGATATATTTAGATTGTGGGGGACAAAACAGTCAGTTCTTGGGATTCGTAAGTTGGTGCTGGGAACAAACTTTGGTACGGGAAACTTTTCTTGGGTGCAGGGAATTGAGTTAAAAGTGCGAGCGCGTTAAATTAGACCATTCAGGGTTATATCATTGACTCGACTCCTTCGACCTTTACCGGAAGAGGAGGAGGGATAGGAGAAGGAGAAGGAGAAGGAGGAGGGAGGTAGTAGTAGTAGGAGGAGGAGGAAAAGGATAAAAGGGAATAGGAGGAGGAAAAGCAAGAAGAGGAAGAGGTAAAAGAAGAGAAGGAGGAGGGGGAAGCAGCGATTGTGGGACTGAGCTGTACTTCGTGTTTATTTTTTTGCTATATTTCGAAGGCTTTGTATTTGTACCTTTTATCGTTGAGTGCTGAGGGATTATGATTTTTTCTTTGGTTGTGTTCTATATGTTTTCTTTATATTATATCGGTATTTTAAACTCAGGTCGATGAAACACGGAATCATAATAGACTTTTTGGAAGGTTTCGATAAATTTAAAGGTCAGTATGTAGAAAATCAAGGCATTGAAAGAAAAATAGGAGCTGATGTATAAATGTTTGTCTTTTTTTCACATTTTTTTGATCAATGGAGATAACTAAAAAAAAAAAAAAGGAAAAGGAAAAAAAAACAGAGAAAATTGACCACCCTCATACCGTGTCGCCGCACATCCCACATTGAGCACCTTTACTTACTCCTCACAGCCACTCCTATCCCACTCACAATCACCTCTTACCAGCATCAACCCGTCTACTCATTAGCACCACCTCCTGTCACCGTTATCAATACACACCCTTTCCGGCCCCCTTCCCAACACTTGCCGTCGCGTAGTCCTTCAATCTATCTCTTCTTTCCTCCCTCCCTATACCCCATCACCTACTGCGTCACCCCAAAATAGCTCCTTTGTCCTCTGCCTGTGCCCCTTCCTCCATGTCTGATTCAGTAATTCCTCCATAAGATGTGACTCGCTCGCGTCTAGTGCCTCTAAAAAACAGCTTCTTTCCCACACATCCTTTTTCCATTTGCAGGTTTGTTCACTTAAATTTTCTTTTTCTTATTTACTCCGTCATTACAAAGTCGTATCGTTATTTTTTTTCCGATGAATTATGTTCCTCACGAGTTGGTACGATAACAAAAAAATATTGAAAATTCGTATATACTTTTTTGGGGAAGGGACAGCTTTTTGTACTGGCCGGCTTCCATAATTAATGCAGTAAAGTTTTTTTTTTGTTGTTAGGGTCGGGTAGTGACAATGGAAGTTATGAATTTATGAACAGTTATTTGTCTGTTTGTGTGTTTATTATTCGTGAATATATTTATTAACGCATTCATTTTTGTTCATGCATATATATAACATTTGAGGGCCACGCTTGCAGCAAAAATATATGTATGGGCATTTGTCGAGTAAAAGTCATTGTTAGGAATACACACCCACCTTTATTTGCATCCATCAGTACACCCACTCATCCCACTGTCCACACACACACACACACACACACACACACCACACCACACCGCACCGCACCACACCACACCACAACACAACACAACACAACACACAACACAACAAAAAACACACACACACAACACACACACACACACACACACACACACACACACACACACACACACACCACACCACACCACACCACACCACAACACAACACAACACAACACAACACAACACACACACACACACACACACACACACACACACACACACACACACACACACACACACAACACAACACAACACAACACACACACAACACAACACACACACACACACACACACACACACACACACACACACACACACACACACACACACACACACACACACACACACAACAACACAACACAACACACACACACACACACACACACACACACACACACACAACACACATACACGGACGCACCTTTCCACACCCCCACACTTTTCATGTATCTCCTCGTAAATAAGTTAATGCAGTTTATTGCCGTAAATACGCACTGATTTGCTCCGCGTGTTTTCTGTGCGTAATAATTAAGTGATTACGTGATTAATCCCTTAATTTTCTCCTCGGGTTGGGGGCGTTATTGCGTAGTGCGCCTGGCTCAGCGGGTTGCCCTATAGGAGGACCAATCCTGATCCGAACGCAGCGACCGCATTCACTATAAGCTCTCAATACACGTGTTTTAAATTCGCCCTTGGCTCCCGCTGTGTGGATAAATAGTGTTGGTTCATGTGTTGTGTGTTTGTCCTCCAGTGTTCTATGGCGTTCGTTTGGCGTGGAAATGCTGGTGGTGGTTCATGTTTTTTGGTTGTTGTTTTTCATCTTCCTGCGGTTTTTTTTGGCGTTTAATTAGAATTTACAGGGTTTTTTTCTTTCTTTTTTTGCTTTTCATATCGGCTCTGATGCTGTGTTGACCTTTCATGCTTCCGGTTGCGTTGGTGCGGCTGTTTTTTTCATTTCGATATTTTTTATGTCATTCTTTTGACGTTTGGGCGTGTATGTTTTCTTCTTTTGATGTTAGTTTTTTTTTAAATGAATTCCAAAGGCTTCGTGCTCAAATTATTGATACCGAGCATTTTGATTTTTTTTCTTATTTACTTTTAATCAGACAAATAAGTTCATTTATATGTTCATCTATATTTTCTCTCAATTTCTGTTAATTATATTCATGCCTGCGCCCCGTCATGCACTGGCACTGCGCTATTGCCTAGAGTATCGAGAAAAGAGCAGGGCGAGCAAACAGGTGTGATAGATAGATTAATAGATAGACAGATTGGTAGATTGATATAGATAGATAGATAGATAAGCAGATATAGATATAGATATAGATACATATATAGACATTGATGCAGATACAGATTGTTTGATAGGTAAATAGATACATATATAGATTGACAGAGATAGATAGATATAGATAGATTAATATAGATAGAGGGATTTAGACAGGCAGACGAAAATAACAAACACACATACATACGTACAGACAATCACTGACAGACAAACACACATGCATGCAAACATATTCAGATAAACTAGATAGACGAACACAGACAGACAGACAGACAAACAGACATGCAGACACAACTTACATACAGACACAGACATAAATAATCGGAAACAAACATGACGACAGACAGAAAAACAGGAGGACGAACTGATAGCAAAGTATTCATCAACATAAAACTGATAAACACAAGCTCGTTCAGCCAATCGAAATACCGAAAAAGAATCATCATAATTATCTCGTTAGTCTGTCGTGCTACTTGTAGTTTTTCCTCTCTGTCTCTGGAACTGACACTGAAAAAACAATTCGAGCAACAGACTGCACTTTATTGTATTGAACGAGCTTTTAATTAGACTCCAGCCACTCGCCTCAACGACCTGCTGTGAAAGAAAGAATCAGTGAATAATGTCATAACGAATTGAAATGGAGGAGGAATGAGGGTATATTATTATTTTCTCATATTAATTAACGAAACATCCGTTGAAGATTTATTCAGCGAAGTCAGACTTACTAACATGCAAAAATATATACTCTTTTAGTGATATGTCCTCATTATCGTAAAAATAAGTTATACGGAAAAGAATACAAAAGAAACGCTGTGTGATTAAGGGATATGATCAGGGTTGATTTATAAAAAGAAACAACAAATAGTGCTTGAAGAATTCGCAAAACAGGACACAGGCAAAGTCTTCGGTACAAACAACTATGCAATAATGGGATATGATCAGGGTAGATTTATAAAAAGAAACAAAGAAAATGACTAAAAAAGTTCGCAAAAAAAAGATAAAAGCAGAATCCCCATTACAAATTTGTGAAGCGTGATCACCTCGAGGCAAGCAAAGGGACGGACAGGGAAAGGGAATGGAAGGGAAAGGAGAGGACCGAGGACTCTTTGATCTTGGACGGAAGATTGGAAGGTAAAAATAAAGCAGTGTAAAGTTTTAGGAGCCGTTTCCTCTATTGGATTTCTTCCTTGACCTCTGGAAACCCTGAGCCTCAGTATTGGGTCCCGGCCAGTCCTCGAGGAGAAGGATTGAGAGGAAGATTGACAGAGTAACGAAGTAGTTTTCCTTTGCTTGTGTTTCTTCTTCTTCTTCTTCTTCTTCTTCTTCTTCTTCTTCTTCTTCTTCTTCTTCTTCTTCTTCTTCTTCTTCGTCTTTTTCTTCTTCTTCTTCTTCTTCTTCTTTAGATTGAGAGATATAGATAAATAGTTGGATAGATAGATAGCTAGATAGAGGGAGAGACAGACTCGCAAACAAACAAATACATTGATGAGAGACAGACACACAGACAGGCAAATACCATCAGACAGACAAACAGATACATACATAAAGACAGACAAGGCCCGAGGGATAGTCAATGACACAAAGAGAGTTGAAAAGTCTGAAAACAAAAATTAAGAAAAAACAAATGAATGAATAGGCCGTCTCCCAAGATACCTCGCGAGTCTGAAAAAGCAGTCCCCGCCAAGTGGTCGCTGCCTCTTCTCGGCCGCCACAAAAACAAGAGACTCTCAGGCAGCGAGTGGATAGCTCTCAGACAGGCTCACCGACTTACCTCCCCGACCCGCAGCCGACCAGCTAAGACCGGCTTTGCGAACACAGTTTCTTAGATTCACCCTTCCCGCTGTCCAGTCATTCATTTTTACATTCATTTACTCATTATTTTATTCATTTTGTCATCTAGTCAGTCAGTGAGAAAGCCAGCCAGCCAGCTAGCCAGTCATTCATTCTCAAGCCAATCAGTCAGTCAGTCATACCTAGTCAAGCAGTTCGTCAGATAGCCAAGCAGTCAGTCAGTCAAGCAGTCAGTTACCCACCCATCCAACGAACTAGCAATCTGTTTATCTATTCATTCGTTCTTTTATATCGTCAACCAGCCACTCACTTTCTTGTCCGTCTGTTTCCCTCTCTCCTACATAAGTCCACTGACCTTTAATATATCTTGATTTCAATTACCTTTATTGTGTCGCCTACTTTTTGTCGGTTCTCTTATCCCCTGGCATTTTTCTTCTCCTTAATAGGGATTTCTAGCACTCATCTATCATTATCAATTATATTTCTCGAGACCTGGTCATTGTCCACGTCTCATTCATGGCAGGACAAGGAGAAAATACTGATCGAAAACCCTTCTCTTTAAGTGGTCTTTGGCGGAGAGCCTTTCAATATTTTTATCATGTTTTCCGAAAGCACTCATGCCCAGCCTTATATGTATTTTCATTTCTCTTTCCCTCTACAACCACGGAACCCCTTCTCCCCCCCCCCCCCCACACACACACACACACAAGTGATGTTAGGTCCCAGTTGTATCCAAATGTCCATTATTATATAAATCCAAGCTCACAACAAGGAGGGTGCTGGCTAGCTATCATGAGTCCTACACGTAATCAAATCCTGGTGAATAACACACACACACACACACGCAGAGAGAGAGAGAGAGAGAGAGAGAGAGAGAGAGAGAGAGAGAGAGAGAGAGAGAGAGAGAGAGAGAGAGAGAGAGAGAGAGAGAGAGAGAGAGAGAGAGAGAGAGAGAGAGAAGTTTAAGGTTTTGGCCGGGTCAATGCCGTGCCTATTGGAAGCCTCGTAATCAATATTTTTGTATTGAGAGAAGCAAATATTTTGAAGCTTAAGATTACCGTGATCTCGAATTGTCATGTTATGTAGCAGAAAGCGCGGTAACAACTGGGTCGCCGTATAATCTTCGTTTTAGTTTCCCCCAGGAAAAGTCACAACCACTTTAATACTTCTCCTTCTCCAGCATTGGTGAGAAGTTATTTAACAATCTTGCTTCCCTAACCTACATCTCTTTTGCTCTCATTAAACATGCGTCGTGGGGTGGGCGAGGCGACGCACCCCCTGGTGTATTTCCCCATCGTTTGATTGATTTTTATTATTACATGTCCTTTACTCTCTTGCCTCATATTGACGATATTTTTTTCTTCACATCCAACTGCTTTCGCCTTTGTCAGAACCTATCATTACTTAGGCACCCATATTGGTATAACACTTGTAATTTTATTCCCTTATCAGTTTTCATGCCTTTTCGCTCACATCTTTTTTTATACTTTCATCTCGGGTCTCGCTCCTACACTTGACATTCATATGTCTTAAAATATTCCAGCCTGACACCTGGGCGGGACTTGGGAAGAAATAAAAAGGGTACGAATTCTTTGCATCATCTATTATGTATTCCTTTTCACTAAAAGTGAAGAAATGTGAGAAATTCTTTTTGCACAATTCCCATCCGTTTGAAGAAAGGCGAATTTTCATTTCTTTTTAATTTGTTGTTGTTATATTGTTTATAGTAGTAATAGTAGTAGAAAGTCATAGTTTGTGTGGGTGGTGGTTGTGGTGGTAGTAATCATAATAGTTATGATAAGGAAATGCAGCGTATTCAAAAGAATACGTATCGTCCGCCATATTGGCCACTTTTTATCGGATTTTATCAGTGAGGAACCGACCCACTCTTGTGGGAAGTGAGAAATTGTAAGCACTCAAAATCTGGGCCGGACCGTTTCCCAAGGTCCCCTTCAATTACCCACTAATGGCATGCCTGGTTTAAGGGCGAAGCACCTCCCTAATAACACACTCGCTGCCCACTGAAAACTCATATTTTGCCTTCAAATAGCACGGGCGAATTTTTAGATATTGTCATTCTAAATAATGTCTTATTTTATTTTATTTTATTTATTTGCCTTCATTCAGTTCTTTTTAGAGGAGTGTTTCCCCAAGTTAATTTGCTTGACATATTCACCTATGACTGAAGATATATGTATTTGGTAATTTCTTGTGCTAACAGACTGACAAACATAATAACAACACACCAGCGATGACGAAAACATTATTGCAATCCGCACTGCGTGGACGTGGGCGATAATAATAACAATAGCAATTACAGGGAGACTGGCAGTGGGCCGAGAGAGACATTCCCCTTATCTTCCCTTCCCCCTTGCTGCCTCCCCAGACCCCCAGGGCCACAAGGGAGGGGAGAAGAGAGAGAGAGAGAGAGAGAGAGAGAGAGAGAGAGAGAGAGAGAGAGAGAGAGAGAGAGTGTGTGTGTGTGTGTGTCCCTCTGTCTGTATATACATAAGTCAGCACGTAGCCCGAGGACGCGTCTGTTTCTGTGGGAGCGTGCTGCTGGGGTGGTCTTTGGTCCAGAGCATTGAATTCTTTCTTGAACTGGTTGAAGCTCTCAGTCCCTGCCTTGATCCGCTAGGCTGATTTTTTACCTTGCTGTTTTGTCGTGCCGTCTGGCTCGACTCCTTGCCTTGCTTTTTTGTGATGACTGCCTCCGTCGGTGCCTGACTTAATAATTTTCGTTGACTTAGGCCTAACTTTCTGGCTTGATTCATATTTTTCTACTTTATTAAGAGAATATCTGCGGAATTCTTGCATCATGTATTTATTTATTGTACTGTATCACTTTTCTTGCTTTTTCATGCGAGAGAATATAACTTAAAAAATTGTGTCTGTGTTTCCAGGAGGTAGCGCACGTGGCTGGCTGCTGGCCCAGAGCCTAGCTTGGCGTGTCTAGGCAGTGGCGTGGCACGGGCAGGTCAGCCCACCGAGCCAGCCCTCACCTGCTCTTCTCTCCTGCTTTGGTAAGTGCTTAGTTCAATGTAGTTGTGTGTTCCTTTCGTTTGTGTTATGATTTTAGTATTCCCTTCTCTCTCTCTCTCTCTCTCGTATATTACATAACGCTTTCATTTATTGATTGAAAATTATACTGAGGGCAGGCATTTAATATTTCTTAGTAATCGTGGTAAATGTCACTGGAGACCGGAGTGGGAATGATGTAAGACATTGATTGCATTATTTTTTTTTTTTTTATATTATAACCTCGAGAATGCCACTGGGATTGGAGCGAATAAAGAATCTACTTTTCCTTGGCGGTCGTAATGCTACTTCTCTGCATTTTCGCTTCAAATCATTGCGGAAGTATTCGTTAAAACTTTTCTAACTTTATTTTCTGGAATAGTTTATTTTCAAGCGTAGCTTTTCTGAAGGTCTGTGAATTGTTAAGGTCTTTATATTCTGTATATATTTTTTTACTGGCTTTAAACACATTTTTTTTAACTACTAAGGGAAATGCGTTTTTTTACATGTATTTTTTTTTAATCTAGAGCTTTGTCATCAATAATGTTTTGCTCCAGGAAATTGCTTCATTTCATGCGTCACTCAGCGCTTTTATGTAAGCATACTAATCATGTGCAATAAGTCCATAAATTGAAAAAAAATACTTTCAAATGGAAAGCCTTAATACATCATAAATCACTCAATAAAATGTAATGCCAAGATATATTTTTTGATTATGGTGCATATGAAATTTTCCGTAGTAGGTAAGAACAAATAAAAGATGACATACAAAATTCACGTTCTTAAATTCCTTCGATATATTAGACCTAATTATGAAAAGGCTCACAATTTTCTTATTCATTATTATTTTGGGCAAAGTTTTTGGATATGTAGGAAAGCATATAAATAACTCACCTAAGCCTCACTAATCTATCTACACCTTTCCCCAGGTAAGTACCCAGTCCAGGTTTCATCGAGGGACAGCGCCGCGGGAGCAACCAACGCCTCGCCGCCGGAAGTTAAGTTCACAGTGGCATTCTTTTATTTTGGGGAGGGAGTATGCAGGCTAACACTCCTTTGCCTTTCAGGAACACTTTTACAGTCGTTAGTCTTTTTAGCCCCAGGAGTAACGTGGGGCGTGTCTCCCAGCTCTGGTCTGTGTGTTTGCAGCGGTGTTTCGTCGGCGTCCTTCCGTCTTGTGGTGCTGCCCAAGTATCACACAAATACGAGCCACCTGTCCATCGCACCTCAATATTTAGGTAAGTGTTCATTTATTTTACTTAATTTAGAGAGAGAGAGAGAGAGAGAGAGAGAGAGAGAGAGAGAGAGAGAGAGAGAGAGAGAGAGAGAGAGAGAGAGAGAGAGAGAGAGAGTGTGTGTGTGTGTGTGTGTGTGTGTGTGTGTGTGTTTCACCAGAACTTTAGAAACTTATAAAAGAGAAGATCCTTATTTCAGTTTCCTGACATCCTTAAGAAAAAACTTATAATAATCTTCATTTCCATCCATTTAATCTAAAACATATATACTTGTAACTCGCCAGCCCTTCACTTTATATAATCGCAAAAATAACACGGGGCTCTTATCACCTCCCCACAATCATTACTCCGCTACCCTTCAGCTACTTCCTTTACTGTAAAAAATAAATCCACCTCCCTAGTATCCCACAGCGTCAATAAGGTAACAAGAGAAGTTTTTATGACCTTAACTGTGCCTTTTGACGGTATTGGAAGGCCTTGTGGTAGGTGAATACATATCGGAAATGTACAGGCAATTCATTTTACCCCAAGCCGATGTAGTTTAACAAAAGAAAATATATACAAATGACGGGTCGGACTCCTTGCAGGCATCTGAAGTGTTGTAGATCTGGACGTCGTTGATAATGGAGTAAAGTGTACCAGGTGGTTTGTTACTACTTGTGCTGCCTGTCTCTTAGTAGAGAGGACAAATGGCCAGTGATTTTATATACTAAATATACCATCCCGGAACAAATGTCAAGAAGTACAAGTTAATTTTTTTGATGGGCATGAAAGAGTTGCATTGGAATTGAGACTTTATAATTAGATGCTTTGTGTATAAACTGACTTTTTTTATACGTACAACAAGCAAGGAGCAATACAATTATACGAACAGGTAAAAATTTGTCAGCCAAGTAATTTACGCGTCACCTACTTTATAATTATAGTTTAATATCATAGACTACCTTTTACCTCCTTTTAAACTTGACGTAAGATACCCTTAACCCCACAAAGTAATACAACCCGTGTAATACAATGCCCATCACTAATGACTTCAGATATCGCAATGTAGTGTTTCAGGTAATGTGCCATAATAGTCCCTCCCGCAGTAATCATCACCACCACCACCACCGCCGCAGCAGGACCACACACCCACCCTAATAATCCCTGACGTGGCTTACCGCTGCTTCTCTATAATATATTCACGTAACGTCTGGTGCGTGTCGTCAATGACCACCATTTACTGCGTGTTTCAAGGGGGAGGGTGGCGGGGGCGGGGTTGTGGCAGGTCTGGTTTCCTGCTAACTTCCTCTTGTCACACTGGTGCTTGTAAGAGGAGGGGTGGGAGTGAAGGTGCTGGTGGTGATAGTGGTGGTGGTGGTGATGGTGATGGTGGTGGGGGTAATCCTGGTTGCTTGTGGCGCATTAAGCTCTCGTTTAGATTTCCGCATTGCTATTATGTTTCATTCAAAATTCGCTTCTCAGAGTATAGTTGTGCTGTGTATTGGAAATGTTTTTAAATATGCATACATTCTCTCAGCCTCCCTTGCCTAATTGAGCAGTTTGAATTGTCCCCAAAACGATGACCCTTAAAATGGGATGCCTTGATAAATAAAAACACCAAGAAGACATGCAATCATTGAAAGGAAATTACCTTCACTTACATAATTGTTTGCATTTCTCTTTCCGTATATTATGTAAGGGTAAGACTTAAGGGAAGGACGGCTTTTTATCACACATTGGCAGTAGGATCCTATCGCAAGGTCGTCAGTATCTTAATTTTCATCATTATTCATTAGACTCGTTCTTCTTTAGCTCGCCCCTGCCCACGTATCAAGGCGGAAGCTTAATTCATGTTTTAATCCTTCTTAAATCGTTTTCATTAATGCACGAAGAACTTAGATTATTAACTTAGTCATTCAAAGAAGAGTTTTGGATGTATTGCTTCGGCACTTCCTATTGTGATTCGGATTACACACACACACACACACACACACACACACACACACACACACACACACACACACACACACACACACACACACACACACACACACACACACGCACGCACACGCACACACCTACCTACCTACCTTCGTTGTTTCTCTTCTTCCCTATTCTTCCCATTCTTCCTCGGACATCCATCGTGATTCTAATCGTTTACTTCCTGGCGGCTCACCTTCCCTTTGTCTCCACCTTTTCCTGTCCCCACAACGCCACACCCTCCCAGCTCTCTAAAGGTAATCCAGAGCGTCACGCCACCTGTGTAAGCGTGCCCTGTCACCTGTGGAACCTTGGGGACGAGAGAGAGAGAGAGAGAGAGAGAGAGAGAGAGAGAGAGAGAGAGAGAGAGAGAGAGAGAGAGCTAGCACACACACACACACACACACACACATACACACACAAGCACGCACGTAAAGCATCATTGTGTGCTTCGTTTCTGTTTTAGTTGATAAAAGACCGCAATTTTTGTTAATAATGAGCCTTAAAAATATATATATTTGCGTTGCAATATCATGCATGAACCTAACGGTAGATTTCCGTTATTTGAAAATTATATTTATAAGCAAACACAGCAGAAATGATTGCCTTTAAGTAAACACCTAACATTTCAGCCCATCATATATTTACGGGTACCCGGAAGAGACTAGCAATCTTTGACAGCCATGGTATTTATCAGTTGTCAGGGTCTACCGTTTCTGCTCCAAAGATTTTTTTTCATTTTTTTTACATGGGAATGCTACTCCGTCTGTTTCTTTGTTTTGTTTTGTGTTACAAATGACTTTAACGTGAACGATTTCTTTCACAACGTAAATGTCATGGTAAAGGTTGGCAAAGTTCGGCTCGTGACCACGGTGCTCATTTCAACCACATTGACCCTTTGACCTTACGTGGTGTGTAAGAACTCATTTCCCCAGGTACTCATTTATCGAACAGTCCCCATGGGAGGCCTCACACCGACTGCCCAGGCCGCTATTCGAACCCGGTTTATATGTTTTGTAGCTGGTCACGACAACCACTGTACAACGGAGAAGCGATAAATGTCATGGGGGACTGAAAAAGGAACAAGAGAGAGAGAGAGAGAGAGAGAGAGAGAGAGAGAGAGAGAGAGAGAGAGAGAGAGAGAGAGAGAGAGAGAGAGAGAGAGAGAGAGAGAGGGTTTAATTTAAGAATACTGATCAGCTTTTCAGATCTTTTAATTAATAATCATCAAATAGTAAGTAGCAGTTAAAATATTGGAGAAAGAAGTGTTTTTTTTTTCACAATAGAGGATCATGACCAATTGAATGGAAGTTTATCTGGAAAATTAAAAAATAAGAGAATAAAGAATATCGCCGGTTCATTGAGTGTGTATGTAGAAATAGATGCCCCAAGCGAGAGGTGGGCAGGGTATTGGGAGGCTTTAAGGGAGTAATTAACCCGGTAGCTGCGGGGATCATGTTTCTTAAAGGCTCCTCCAAGCGAATTAATGAGAAAAATTCATCGCTCTCGCAAACCACTTCATAATATATATCAACGCATTTGTGATCAGTTTATGCATCATCATTTTGGGGGTTTATGTCATGGCAAAAATGTGTCCCGTCGCTGGTACACGGTAAAGCCACATATTTGGCCCGTCGCTGCTACCGGGTTAAGAAGGAAGGCAGAAGGGAAGGAACCATACACTCAGGATGGGGAAAGGACTTAAGGGATAAAATACAAGGAGGGAAGGAGGAAAAGAGGAACATATAAAGAATGAAAAGGGGAAGAAATGGAGTTGGAGGAAAGGAAGGAAGGCTTGAGGAATAGAGGTCTACAGCTACATAAACTCCAAATCACACATTAATGAAGGTATCGGCGTGTGTGTGTGGGGGGAGGGGGGCGAGGGGGAGGGAGGAAGGTAAGCAGGGGACAGGTCTAGGAGAAGGCAGGTGAGCAGCGAAGAGGCGTGAGTCAATACCTGTGTGCCTCGGGGATCGGGTGTGCCAGTATAGATTGTTAGTTTTTTTTTTCCGCGAAGGCCTATTATACGAGAACGGTATTGCCAAGAAAACGAAATTAGCTACTTGTTCCAGTTTGTGGGTGTTATTGTGGAAAGTTTGATTAGCACCTGTTTCTGGTAAATCCTATTTTTTGTGATATTTTTCCCAACTCCTCCGCCGCTGTGTTTGTCTCGTGTAGAAGCCGGAAAATTGCTTCTCCTTAACTGGCTTTTATATCCTCTCCCTCCTGTGTCCCCAGCCCCCCCTTGTTTTTCTCCTCATCTCCTCTCTTCCCCGGTTATCTCTTGCTTTTTTCCTCCGTACCTTAACCCCATTTCCCTTATCTCCCACATTATTAGTTTCAGCGGTTTTCTGGTCATATACTTATCTCACGGATTCCTTTCGCATTATACATATGTTGTATGTGTTTGTAAAGCCGTCATCTGTCTACAGTCCTTTCACATCCCACTTTACTTTTTCGCCCTGCTCTGTCTCGGCGACCGTTTGGTAATAAGTTCCATTCCAATGTTAATTTTCGGCTCTTTTACTCGTCACCTTTGTCGTGTTTGTTTGTACTGTGATTGTGTTTGGTTTTGTCTAGTTACTGATACCGGTCGATAAGCTAACTCAGATCAGACTCAATGCTTTTCCGTCACCGTGTCGCGCATCCGAATGACTCACTGCTGTTTGGAAAATCACCCATTGTCTTTGGCACTTTTTTTGATGAATCGGGAGAGAGACGAGGAAAGCAAAACCAGCTGATTGTGTGCGTCGGTGTGCGTCGGTTGCTCTTTAGCTGTTCGCGCATGTTTACTGCTTTAATATTTATTTTACTATATTTATTCATGTTCTTATTTCTTTTACTCTTTATTTAGTTCGTTGCGCCTATTCAGAAGTGAGCATGAAAGCTTTTTTTTGTTATTTAGTGTTTGTTGGTCAAATGTTTAGAGAAGAGAAGGTTGATATCTCGAGGTGTTTGCCTTTCGTGTGTTTTAGTGTGTTCTGCTGCTGGTGACACGTCGGCGCAGATAAAAACATTATCTTTAATTTAGAAGCAGCATAAAACAAGAAAAAGTTGAGTGCTTATCTTTCAAATAGAGGCTGTATTTATCTCTCCATTTACAGTCACAAAATATGAAAAAATGCTCAGCCCTATATATGTATATATATATATATAATATATATATATATATATATATATATATATATATATATATATATATATATATATATATATATATATATATATATATATATATATATATATATATATATATATATATATATATATATATATATATATATATATATATATATATATATATATATATATATATATATATATATATATATATATATATATATATATATATATATATATATATATATATATATATATATATATATATATATATATATATATATATATATATATATATATATATATATATATATATTTACTTTCTTTTTACTCTAATCAAGTAAAATGTTACTTCCAATAGATTCGAGAAAATAAAGGATTTTCCCATTTATTCGTTCTGGGTGTCAGATGTTTTTGCTCCCTTTTTCTCAAGGATTGCCACAATTAAAACTTTTCCACCGCGAGATATATTTAAGGCTCTGGCGGAGAAAAACTTTAGCGATTTTTCCGAATAAAGTATACGGGAGGAAGCAGTTAAGTTTCCCCGCAGCGCCGAGGAGAGGAAAATTAGTTTATTTTTGGCTTTTTGCGGCGGCGGTGTGTTGCGGCTTTGTCTCCCGCTGGTGATGCCTGGCCTGGTGTGACTGAGGGTTGGCTTAATTTTTTCTCTCTCTCTCTCTCTCTCTCTCTCTCTCTCTCTCTCTCTCTCTCTCTCTCTCTCTCTCTCTCTCTCTCTCTCTCTCTCTCTCTCTCACACACACACACACACACACACACACACACACACACACACACACACACACACAATCATGAAGCCCCGTTTGGCTCGTAATAGTATTGGTTACCATGACCCATTCACGTATTTTTTCCCCTTGCCAATCGAAGTCAATTTTCCTTCATAAAGTTGCAATGAAGTGAGGCGCGTCGATGGGAAATGAAAAGTTAAACAAGAGGAAGAGGAAAAAAATGTTGCAGAAAAGATACCCACTCAAAGTATTAGTAAGAGTAGTGGTAATAGTAGTAGTAGTAGTAGTAGTAGTAGTAGTAGTGGTTTAAGTAGTGTCTCCATTGTTTGTGTATTTATAGTATACTGAGTTTCTCTCTCTCTCTCTCTCTCTCTCTCTCTCTCTCTCTCTCCAACGATATGGCTGCTCTCCCGTCCCTTCCTTTTATATCTCCCCTCTCCCTTCCCGCTTCGTCGCCCCTCCCTTCTCATCTACATCTTACCTCTCCTATCTCCCCTCTCTCTACCTCCCCTCCTCTCCCCTATCCTCTCCCATCCACAGCCACTCTCACCTCCATCTCCTCCCCCAAGAGTGTCGCGTAATTTCCTCCCCTCCTCTATTTCCTCCCGTCTCTACGTCCTCATTTCCACGCCCTCGTCCGCGCTGAAGGCCTCGTTGCCACGCTGCTTTACATATGGAAGTCTCTCTTTACCTCTATGGATCTAAAAATATTACCTCGAGGACGCGGCAAACGATAGTGTGTTTATTACCTGGCGTTCTGACGTTCTTTTTCTCCTTTAAATTTTGTTTTCTCGCTTCTTTTTTTTTGTTGTTGTTGCTGGTTTGTGTGTTTGTTAAGTCGTTTATTAGTTACTTGATTTATTTCTTGTACAGTATCATATCACATCCTCTGGCTCTTGGAAATCGCAACTGGTCGTCTTTTATTCTTACCGTTAAGCTGGATTTTTTTTCCTCCTTTTTAGTAAGATCTGGCGCTTCGGTTATGCTCGCCCATCCGCCGCTGCCCCATTTGCCTTGATTGAAGTGAATGGCAGGTTGATGGGCGGCGTGTGGGTGATCTTGGGCGGCCTCACGGTGGTTGAAGGGCGTAATCGGTCTACGTGGCCTCAGCTCAGGGCCCGGCTTTCAGCACTTCCGTAACGTGATGTCTGATGTTTGGTCTCTTCCTTTTATGAAGATTTTTTTATCTTATTATTGCTGCTACAGTTAATAATGATAGTGATGATGATGATAATGAAAATAATAATAATAATAATAATAATAATAATAATAATAATAATAATAATAATAATAATAATAATAATAATAATAATAATGATGGTGATGGTGATGGTGATGGTGGTGATGATGATGATGATGATGATGATGATGATGATGATGATGAGGAGGAGGAGGAGGAGGAGGAGTAAAAGAGAAGAAGAAGAAGAAGAAGAAGAAGAAGAAAAGGAAGAAGAGGAAGAAGAAGAGATAGCAATGGCAATAATAGAAATAACAAAAAGGCAAATTAAACCAACAAAATGTATGTCCCTCGGGCCGTTGTAATACTGACGTGAACCGATTTTTTCCAAAGCAATATGACGCCCAGCTGGGGACGAGCGATGCTGTGAGGCAGGTCAAGGATGGTCAGTATGTATTAGAAACATAACTCGCCGCATCGCCGGCTTCAGGGCGGTAGAATAACATTTCCCTTGTGTGGAAGATAGAGATATACGGCATTTTCTTCTTGCTTGTTGTATTGATGTTTTCACAAGTTCTTATATATTTTTCTATTTTTTTAATAATAATAAATCAATGTCCAAGATTTTTATGCGGTAAAGGTAACCATGGATAAAATAACAACAAAAAGGAATCGTATATATATTGATCTTGTGAAGTTAAGATCCCCAACAAAAATTGATGTAGTTATATACTAGAGGCTCAATGCGTTTTTTTCATATCGTCAAAATCCTTCCATGCAGTCCTTATCTCATTGTATTTAGCGTCCTAGAATCACGTGATTTACCTAATCTTCTATTGTACATATGCAATTTCCCGCTAAGACTTTAGTTGAAAGATATGCCAGTAAAGTTTAATGTAGAAGACGCGTTCATATTGGCTACGTGATCCCGGGTATTAGTAATCTCCCTCGCGTGCTTCCAGGTGAATACACGGGCAGGCTTACCTCTGCCTAAGCCCAAAAGCTAATTAGGCGGCACATAAACTGTAAATATTTGGTTAAGGTTTATTTGGCTGGCGTTTCAGCATTCGCCATCTAGCGTTAATAAAACCTTACGGGGCAGCGGGCACTCGACCATCGTAGGGAGACATCACCGGCCTGGGAGGGGGAGAGGGAGGCAGCGAGTCAACCAAACTATCCTAAAAGAACTTCACTCCGCCGTGGCTCCTCGTCGAGTGCCGTGTTTTCATTAGCCTTGCGCGGCGTGTTGGGTGTGAGGATACGCTGAGAGGCTTGAGTCACTCTGAGGCCTCGCATATGAGCTGACGGCCTCCTCGATCCCTTTCCTCCCACGATCCTCGCCGTGGATGTAATGCCGATGTAACGCCACCACGGCCTCGGCGCGGCATAGATTGGAAACTGCCAACGCTCACGACCCTTCTGGCAAGACGCCTTTAACAGTAGAGCTTTTTCCGTCCGTAATGTTGTATAATCACTGCATGAATGTAGCGTACAGTGCAGTTGTTTTATTTTATTATTCTCTATGACTAAACCTTTAATTTCTTTTTGTCTGACTATTCAGGACACCTCTCCTCCCGAAATTGACCTCTCTTTTTGGACACTCCTTTGACTTCTATTCAGGAGCAGTTAGTAGCGGGCTTTTTTTTAATATTTTTCTTTACGCCCTTGAACTGTCTCCTTAGCTGTGAAAAAAAAAATCGCAGCATGACCACAGTTTAAAGTAAACTAGGTTTGCTCACTAGGTCGTGTGCTTATTCTCTTTTTCACTGGGTTATAATGCTTTAGTTCCTATTCATGAATAATTTATCTATATTAAACTTTTTTTATTTAAGAGGAAACTTTACAACCTTGCTTTTTGGTCCCTTCGTTCAGAGGCTTCTTTGTCACCATTAATAGCGTAAGAATCTTATGCAAATCTCATCAGCTGCTACTTCGCCTAGGGGACAGAAACATAAAACAATAAAAGACTCAAGACACCGCCGGGAATCGAAAAGAAATACAAAAGAAGTACAAAAAAATAAAAGAAAGCCTCCAGCGCGAGTAGAAACATTCCACTGAGGTTGTAAAAGCTGGGCCGCTGCCACCCCCGAGGCCCCGCGGGAGTGGTTGTCACCCCGCTGAAGTTGGCCACACGAAGGGACAAGACAGTACACGCCCCCCCCCCCCCCTCCCTTCACCTTGTGGCCCCGGTGACCTGCACGCATCTACATATCGAGCTCTATTCTGCCTGTCTCTTTGTGTGTGTGTGTGTGTGTGTGTGTGTGTTTACTGTCTGTCTTTGTTTGGCTGACTGTCTGTCTGGCTACATATCTCCTTCGTTTCTCTTCGTTTTAGTCTGAATTTCTTGAGTCTAATGCTACCCACTTTTGTTTTTTACTGATTACTGCTTTTTACTTTCTCTTACTTAGCCTTAAAGCGTTCGACTCGTGCACTTTATATATTTTTTTTCTGCTTTCTTTCTCCACCTTTTATCCCTAATGCTGATCTCTTTGTTTTCTCTTCCCTGTTTTCGTTGCGACTCTCCTTTGACCTCGATGTTCCTCTTCTTTGTGGCTTTCTTCTACCTCATGTTATTGCTCCTCTTCGTTCCGTCTTTCTTGCGGCCGCGATGCTTCTTTCCTCGGTCTTGTCTCTTTCCGGTTCGTGGTCGGGGATAATTTATTTTCTCCTGAGCCTCGTCTTGCTCTACACTTTTTCTTTCCTCTCTGGTCTTACGTTCCTCACCCTCACAATTCCTCGTTGAAACTTAATTAGGTTCTCTCCTTGTCAATTCTCATTTTCCTCCACTCGCTCAATGGCCGTTTTTTTTTTTTGTATGTATTGTTCTTTTATTTTCGTGTACGTGTTCTTCTTTTATTTGGCCTAACTTTGTGCTTCTTCATTAATTTCTCCATGTCTTTCATTTTTCGTTATTCTCCTTTTGTGTAGCTTTATTATTTTTCTCAAAGGGTTTAATGTTAATTTCCTTCCTTTTTCGATCCCTATATTTAGAAGGGACATAGGTATTTATTTCAATGCCCATTCTAATCACCACTGTAACACCCTTTTGGCTTTATATCCATTTTTATCTTATGTATTTTTTTTCTATTTCTCTCAAAACACAGTAGGTCTTCATATCTATGCTACTTCTAATCACTTTTATTTCTGTCGTTTCGCTTCATGCTCTTCCTTTACTTTCTCGATTTATTTTTTTACGATTCATCTTCCATCTCGCATGCATCATTAGGAATATTTGTCTCTCTATTTCCATTCTCCTCCACACCACACCCTTTCTTCGTTTTTTTTATTTTTTTCCGCTTCCCATCGTATTCCAAAAGCCTCTTAGTTTTATTTTATCTACGTAAGCGTCGTGTGGACATATACAGTGGCGATAGAAGTTTTGTTCAGCAGCCTCGTCCACCTCTGTAGACGCCGCAGCACGTGTATCCTTATTGTGCTTCGTACGTCGCTGCCTCCACCGTAACCACTATCACCACCACCGTCGCCAGCAGCAAAAGGAAATGACGATAGTGGGCAAAAAAAATGTAATCCCACGAATTGCGTTCTATTTTCTTTTTTTTAAGTACAATGATAAGAAATTATGCTGGTGGTACTGTGATAGGCGAATGTAAAATGTGAAACTTCTTACAACCTCTGTTTTACTGTTACCGTTTGCTCTTTGTCTTTGGACTGTTTGTTTTTTCTCGTTTTATTCTGAGCCTTTGGAATGGAATACCTTATATTTTCAGCTTTGCACTTCCCGTTTTGGTTCTTAAGTAAAATTTCCATGGTATTTTTTCATTACAAAAATGCATGCACAAAGAACGAGCGTCGTTTTTTCGAATGTTTTTGCTATGATATATTTTTTTACTACACATAAACACACGCGCGTGCACACACACACACACACACACACACACACACACACACACACACACACACACACACACACACACACACACACACGACAATCATGAGAAAATGATAGTTGCTGTGTAATATTTCCTCCTTGTTTAGAAAACTTTTAACTGAATATTTTTCCAACTTTGTTTTCATTTCTTCTTTTCTTTGATGACTAAGGAGATTTATTTATGAGTAAACTTCTGAATTGTTATTTCATATTTCATAAACCAGAGACGCAGAAACTGTTCCGAGGCAGCTTAATTTATTGTATTCATTTCACGGGGAGAGAGGCAAAGCAAAGAGCACTTAGACGGGCAGACAAATAGACAGAAGTTACATTATATTTAAATGAAAACGTTCCTCTCAGTATATTCTCGTGGCGCCATTAAACAATTACCATCGCCGTTTTCGTGTGTCTCTTCTCGACCCATATTATTCTCCCGTCTGGCTTCATAAGCAACACACACACACACACACACACACACACACACACACACACACACACACACACACAAATAAGGCGCCAGACACAATCTTTCCACTCTGCCACCACTTGTTATGTATCTGATTTTTTTCATCCTTTTGTGTACTCTGCAGTCCTTCCCCTTCCTCTTTTTCTCTTCTTTTATTTACACACACACACACACACACACACACACACACACACACAGAGAGAGAGAGAGAGAGAGAGAGAGAGAGAGAGAGAGAGAGAGAGAGAGAGAGAGAGAGAGAGAGAGAGAGAGAGAGAGAGAGAGAGAGAGAGAGAGAGAGAGAGAGAGAGAGAGAGAGAGAGCATACAAACAGACAGGCAAGGGAACAAAGACAGACAGACAGACAGGGAGGCACAGACAGCAGCGAGAGGGGGAGCGAGAAAGCGAAGTGTAAAAATGGAAAACAGAATAGATATAAACACGCTCCATTGAGCATCCCGCCGCCATTTCCCCTCCGCCTAATGTGGTGTTTGCCTCGTCCTCAAACGCTTTGCCCTTTGAGACGGGGACTCTGATGCCAGATACTTACGTTCGTCATCACTGCAGGGACGGAGGGATGAGGTCATAAGGAGGGGGAATGGAAGGGGAAGGTGATGGAAACTTGGATGGATTGAAGGGATGGAATGGACGGGTTAAGGGCAAGGAAAAGGAGATAATGAAGTGTAAGCAAAGGCATTCGAAGGGAACGTGTGGTGAAAGGGTGAAGGATAGATGGAGGGAAGGAAAGGGAAACTGAAGGGGAAGTAAAGGATGAAATGAAGAAGGGAAGGATCAGTGAAGGGATAGAGACAAAGGGGGTGATTAGGAATATGAAAGGAAAGGAAAAGAAAGGGAAGAATGCAAAGACCTTCATATGAAAGGGTGAAATGGGGTGAAAGGCTAAGATATTGATGAAAGGAAATGGAAAGGAAGGGGTAAGCGTAGAGAATGGGAAGGAACAAGGAGAGGAAAGTATGCTGAAAGCGAGAATGGAAGGGGAGGCAAGAGCAAGGCAAGGGCAGGGTGGGGAGAGGAAAGGGAAAAAGACGAACTTCATTGCCCAATGGTGGAGCTGGTGGTGGAGGACGCCATAATGACAGAGTAGAAGGGTCATGGCGGTGGTGTGGAGGAGGAGGAGGAGGAGGAGGGAGGGAGAGGTGATTGCACTGTTGGAGACTATGATGGGGGTAAATATTACTTAGATAAAGCAGGAGTGTTACTCGCGATGTTACGTCCATTTGTTTAGGTTTGTTTTGGTGACATCCATTCACAAGGTAGAAAGTGTTGGCTGTTATGTATTTGTTTTCATGCTTTAAATGTCTCTTCAACGAAAACCGATCGTCTTTCAAACGCTCAAACACCTTAATTCATTAGCGACAGAAGTTGTTTTGAGGTGACGCCACGTTTAGGCATCCGCTGAGGAGAGGGAAGGGATGCTGTCATGTCGTGTTGACGCCGAGGAAGAGGGAGAGGGAGAGTTCAAGGGCGCCGTAATGAACTGCGTCATCGTAGCATCAGGTGGTAAAGCCAACTTGATTATTATCTCGTTGATTAGCGTGACGCCTCTCCTCGTGTGTGTCTGGGACGGGCCGCCGCGCTTAGAGCCTGGGGTCTGTAAAAAGGGGAACGGATGAAAGTGAACGGTCTGCATCTCTCTCTATATATATCTAAATTCAGGCGTAGGCTGATTACATATGTAAGTCAGTCGATTTCAACTACGATTACGTAGTTTGCAACCTTCAGTCTGCGATTTGTATAGCAAATGCAGTAAATCTGATAGTAATATATTACAATTACCAGTAGGCTACATAAGAAGTTTATGATCATTTAATTTATAATTACATACACCGTACCATACTAGATATTGCGACTACCCCATTTCTGTATCTTTATCTGTATATCTGTCTGTCTAATGCAAAGTTCATCTTGCTGATGACAATAAAAAAATCCACATTTTCATCCCCTTTTCACCTGATTCATCCATCCTCCGCCACAAAACATGCTAAGTTTCTAGGATACCTTTCACTCTACGCATGATTGTGTAACTTGAGTTTAATCACTGTATAACCTCAGTGCATGTAATGCACACATTATTGTAGAATTTAGGGTTCTTGCAATCCCTTGCCGCGACTTTCTTTTATTCGTGTTGGTAACGTCATCAGCATGTGTGGCGCCTCTTCCTATAATCTGGACATCTTTATCGACCAGAAGTTATGTAAGCGTAACCTAAGCCCCCCGTTAGCTAGCCTCTCGGTTATGTATATCAGACAATTGCTGTTTGTCGGATAAGCATGTCATTCCGCAAGACACAAAGCCATCATAAACATCAGGATTGTCACATTGAACCTTCATATCTTAATGTCTAAGGTAGACCCGCTCAAAAAAATAACTCCCAGTGCTTGCAGCTTTTGTGATGATCTGTATATCTGTATATGTATATGAAATGCGGACTTGAAAGGGTTAAGAGCATATAAAACGCCACGTTTGTGTCAGGTCAGAGAGTGCGAGGGATTGCGCAGCAGGGCGTCGCGTGTCCCGGGTCGTGTTGACAGTGGCGGCGGGTTCTGTGCGAGGCGTGTGGCGGCGGCGGTTGTAATGGCCTGTCTGCGTGAGTCTCGGGTCGGAGGTGTGTGGCGAGGCGCGACTAGGGCAGAGTTAGCTGCTTGGCTGGCTCAGGTACATTGATCGGCGTGTGTGTGTGTGTGTGTGTGTGTGCGTGTGCGTGTGTGTGTGTGTGTGTGTGTGTGTGTGTGTGTGTGTGTCATAATACGGTAAATGGATGTTAAGAAAATGGGAGAGAGAGAGAGAGAGAGAGAGAGAGAGAGAGAGAGAGAGAGAGAGAGAGAGAGAGAGAGAGAGAGAGAGAGAGAGAGAGGTGAGGTGAGGTGAGGTGAGGTGAGGAGTGTTAGAGAGAGAGATGAGGTGAGCTGAGGAGTGTTAATGAGGGAGAGATTAGCCTGCTTGGGGCGTGTGATGTGCGGCTGCCTTGAGTCCCGTGGGAAGGTGATAAGCAGCCGTGTTACTCGCACTAAGGCGGCGCATAGCTCTGCCTCTGCGGCGACGTATACCCGACGCTTACACTCTCTACCTTGAACTATTATACTCCCATTGCCTAACTAGGGATTATTCATTATTTTATCTTTATGCTCTAAACAGAATTACAATTGATATTCTCTTTCCATCCTGTTCAACTTGCTGTCTCTTACACTTACCACACTACAGTGTCCCCTCCCTAAACCTTTTCAGTTATATTATACGTCTAAAGGGTTAACTCCATCCACTATGTCTTCTCTGAAATCTCTTAGAAAGTTCATATATCTCATCCGTTCCCCCTCACTAGCCATTCCATACACTTACACCACATCGCCACACTTAGGTTCTGCTGTGTCCACAAAGCAATGTCCTGCAACTACATTCTCCTCCCACTTCTTTGACTCAGGATGTTACATTCTATTCTTAAAAACTCTAAATATAAGCTCAACAGAAGTCTCCCTTCCGTTGCCTCCTTCCTGCCATCCCTTCCTTCTTCACTGGCTGCTGAAAAGTTCCTTTCATTCTCATCAACGCGACTTCCTGATGGGACGAATGACCGGACGCCCACCAGGGTGCCGGGGGTCTTCCAGTGGAAGCCCGTTCCCGCCCCTGGAGCTCAATGGGGTACTGGGAGACACGACGAAGTGAGGAGTGAGGGGTGTGGGGTTTAGGCAGCAAAAAGGGAGGCTTATTTTGTCTACGTTTCTGATGAAACATCGTTCATTACCCCCCACACACACTGTTTGGTAATAGATTATTTTAAGCATATAATATCTCGTATCAATGATTTCATAATATTACGTGTGTGACAGGACAGAAACGTATCCATGGTACCAATTACTAATATTTCTTCTTGCCGTTTGTGTATTATTTCATTATACAACTTTATGACTTTATATGAAGTGTTAAATATCCCAGAGCAAAAGAAAAGCATAGCCATTTTTTCCCTTTTTTTTTTTTGTTATATTCTCCGGCGCCCTGGTAATGACTTATGTAGCAGTGGACGGCGTTCAGCGCGTGCATTACTCACTCCCATGGCGTGATGGCGAGGTGGATACAGCGACTTAAAGTGCTTTCTTTGCTAGGGGATTTGAGCGTTGAGAGGGCGGCGGGAGGGGAGTGAAGGGAGGCAGGTGATGCGAGGGGAGAATGAATGAAGCGATGAGTGAGGGGAGAGAAACGAAAGAAAAAGATACACAGAGAAAGAGAGGGGGAAGAGGAGGCAGAGAGGAGAGCGAGGAGGGAAGGAAGCGTCGACAGGGAGGAAAGTGAGAACAGGAGATTAGTTAGATATCCACATGAGGGGAGTAGAGAGAGGGAGTGATGGGATAAGGGAGGAGGGAGGAGGGACAGAGTGAGAGAGAGATGAAGGGAGGAAGGAAAAGGGGAGAAGGGGAATGAAAAACGTGTCCCTCCATTTGATCTACCTTTTTAATTTGTTTGTAAAGTCCTAATATATTCATCATTTACGTATTCCTAAGGGCTGTCTCGTCTACCTACACCTCTTCCTCCTCTTCCTCCTCTTCCTCTCTTCTTCTCCTCCTCCTCCTCCTCCTCTCTAAATGTAATTGATGTTATGTGAGTGATTGTGGATCCGTATTGAATATTGCACGTGAAGTATTTTATTGTTCTCTCGGCCATAAATATATATCGCGCACAGCAGAGGGAGGAAAGACGCTGATGTAATAACGAGACTCTGAAGAATTATTTGCTCTCGTCATCTGTTTCTATATCTAGCTTTGTTATTCATGTATTTGTTCTCTTTTTTTTACAGTAGATCTTTATTTCCATCAATTTTTTTTATCATATATTAAGTGTATTCATTGACTGCTCTTTCGGTTACCTCTTCGGATTCTTTACATGAGCAGCGAGTAGCGGGCTTTTTGTTGTTGCTGTTGTTTCCTTTTTTTGTGCCCTTGTACTGTCTCCTTTGCTGTAAAAAAAAATATCTTTGTTTGTTTGTGTATTTCTTTGTCAATGATTCAGTTAGTTGGTTGTCTCGTTGCTTTTCCAAGATTTGTAAGTTTTCTTTCTACCAGTCTATTCGGGTTAGTACATCTTAAATTTATGTGGCCATTGATGTGCATTTATTTACTGCATTCATATTTTATGTAAGTGTACATTAAAACAAGATCTGATGTTTCTCAAGCTAAGGCATACATTTCATATTCATTTTTTTTCCAATTTTGCAGATATGTTCATTTTTGTGTGTGTATGTGTGCGTGTTTGTTTTGTTGGGGGGGTGGGGGTGGCGTGCGTGCGCGTGTCTGTGTGTGTGTGTGTGTGTGTGTGTGTGTGTGTGTGTGTGTGTGTGTGTGACGGGTGTGTGTGTGTCCCCATTAGGCCACACATCTCTTTGTTGCATTATGTACGTGATGAACCCGAACAATAGACAATCCCCGCCTGATGCCTAAGCTCTCCCTTTGTTAACACACACACACACACACACACACACACACACACACACACACACAGTGGAGAAAATCTCACATAAATCCTTAAAATTTTCTCTCACTATTTCACCTTCGTTCCCATTTCCCATTGTTTCCCTTTCCCTCTTGCCACCTTTTCCCTCCCTCTCACCCTTCCTCTCACCCCCTGTTCCCTCGCTACCTGGGCCGCTCTCCGATCCGTCTTTGGTACAACAACTTCACCTTAATCCATCTTTAGGACACACAGGCACGAGGGCGATACATCAGCCGCGGGAGGAGAAGGAGGGCAAGAGCGGGAGGGAGAGAGGGATGAAGGAAGAAATGGGAGGAAATGGAGAGATGGGTGCACTGGGAAATTGGTGGAGGATAGGTAAGGAAGAATTACGTCGCCTGGTGATGTGAGGGAAGGAAGTGACAAGGGGAAAGTTTACGAGGATGAGGGGAAGGTTGTTTAGCAGAGGAACAAATGAAGAGAAGACAAAGAAGACAGAGGGCAAAATATTACATGAGAGCAACATGAGAAGAAAAAAAAAGATGAAAAAACCTAAGAAAATGATTTTGAATAAGCCGAATACAGTAAAATATGGCAAGCAATATCCTAAGACTTTCACAAAATAGTCAAAGGTGAATGTGAAATAAATTACAGTATAATATCTGCATATCAAAAAAAAAAAAAAATCATGTATAAGCGAGAGTTAAATAATGTAAAAAAAATAAGGTGATATAAAAAAAGAGAGGGCGTGGCGTGGCCTCGTTCCCTCGCCCGCCCGGTCAATGTGTCGAACGCTATCCCAAGTTTTACGTTAATCGAGTCAAGACTTGGAGCGTAATGGGGCGGCAAACATCTCTAGTTGATGAGGGAAGGCGCTCGTAAGGGGAGGGGGGTTCTTAGGACGGTGGCGGTGGTGGCAGGGGATGGTGGTAGTGTTTGCTGGTTGTAGTGGTGGGAGGGCAGGTGTCATGGGTTGGGTACAGTTATGGGGGGGAAGGAGCGTTTAGGATAGTGATTGTGGTAGTGTTCGCTGGTTGTGGTGATGGATGTTAGTGGTGTTAGGAGAGATAGTGGTTGGATTTACTAAGGGTTGGTGGGTGTTAGTGGTGTTTGGAGAGATAGTGGTTGGTGGTTGTTAGTGGTGTTGGGAGATATAGTGGTTGGTTGTATGATAGGTGGTGGGTGTTAGTTGTGATTGTGGAGGTGGTGGTTAGTCGCTGTATTTGTAGGTGTTAGTGGTGGCGGTGTTAGTGGTGGAGGTGAAGGATGTTGGGAGAGATAGTTGACGAGTTAGTGTTTGGTAGTTGTAGTCGTGGGTGTTTGTGGTGGTGGCGGAGGTGGAGGTTGTTCGTGGTTGTAGTGACGGTTAAAACTGGTTATGGTAGCTGATTGCCTTAGTGGTGTGTGTGTGTGTGTGTGAGATTGGTGAGTGTAGTGGTAGGGATAGTGACGGTCATGGTGTGTGTTCTTGTTAGTGTTCGGTACGTTACTTTGGTGTTAGAGATACTGGTGGTTTGTGTTGATGGTGGTGCTGGTGGTGGAGTAATGATCGTTGTGGTAGGTGTAATAGTAGATCTGGATAGGAAAATAAGTGTTAGGGTATTAGTTAATGGTGTGGTGTATGTTTGTGGTTGCAGTAAAGGGGAATATATGGTGCAATGATAGTAATATTAATGATGGCGTTTAGTATTTTCATAATGAGGGGAAGACATTTTTTATGATGCAATCCATACTGCCAACTTACTATAGTCAAAGATGTAATGACAGATATGGCGATTGTTGTCATGGTGATAGTGGTTGTGGTAGTATAAAAAAATGGCTGTTGGTGATAATATTGAAGGTTGACGTGATGGAGACATTAAAGGGATTATGTGTTGTATGACGCGGGTGAAAATGGTGGCGCTAGATATGAGTTTGATTGAAGGGAGCCGGGGGTGGTGCTGGTAGCGGCGGTGGTAGTGGTGGTGGTGGTGGTGGTGGAGGCGGTAGTGGTGGTGGTGGTGGTGTTGGTTGCGTTCGTCGTAAAATTAAAGTAGGAGTGTTTGTTTCCGTTCCTATGTGGTGTGGTGGTTGATGTGATGGCGAAGGTGGTAAGTTATGGTAATAGTGGAGCTATATAGGAGGGTATTGATGAAGGGGGAGTGATGGTGACGAGTGGAATGGTGGTAGTTTTTGTGGTGCATTGGTGGTGGTGGGGATGGCGGTGGGGGTGGTAGTAGTGGTGGGGGTGGCGGTTGGGGTGGTAGTAGTGGTGGGGGTGGCGGTGTGGGTGGCGGTAGTGGTGGGGGTGGTGGTGGTGGGGGGTGGAGGCGAAAAGGGTGCAACACATAAAACGGGTTACAAGAGAGAGATGAATGTGTCGGAAAATGAGGAGTGAAAATGTGAGGTATTTTGAAGGTCGCTTGTTCCCAGATAAAAGTGATGACGCGACTCATTAAAAATATCAAACGAAGCGAAATAACCAGTTTGGTAATGTTGAAAAAATGTATCTACCGTGTTGTATTTTATATACCAAATAATGTTTGCCAGATAAAGGAGATTAGTATGCTCTCAGATTCACTAAAACATAGGCCTATGATCATTCTATATTTTTTTTATACAAACAAATACAATATGAGAGAGCTAGATATGTAAGTAGACCGATACATACATATAGATACGTAAATAGATATAAAAGATAGACAGAAAATATTATACATGGCGACAGACAGCCATTAATTTGTAACAATGAAACCGTCACTTGTTACATTTTTTTTCTTTTTGACATTATCATATTTTGTGCAATGTGAAGAAAATAAATAATAAAATATGCATAACATGGTAAATTAGATATAATATTTCACACACAAAATCCAAACGCTTCCATCATTGCCGAGTGATTTACGACGCATAGCGCTGCCACGGCGGTCGTTGCCGTCCGTTGCCATACACAGTGAGCCAATAGCATGTTTTCGACGTGCCGGAATGTATTTTCTATTGTTGCAGTTGTTGATGATTTGTCGGTCATCATCTTCGGTTGTACAGAAACAGAAACATCCTCCCTCCTCCCCATGTGTATGTGCGTTTGTGTGTGTGTGTGTGTGTGTGTGTGTGTGTGCGCGCGCACGCGGGCTCGTCCCCGTGTGTGTAACACACCAGTATGAATGTGTTAAACACACACATGCACACAAACACACACACATAAACACTCACACACACACACACACACACACACACACACACACACACACACACACACACACACACACACACACACACACACACACACACACACACACACACACACACACACACACACAATATGCTGTTGGTTACATGTTCATTGGGACTTGTATCAAATATCAGTTTTCCCTGGAATGAATTCTTCCATAATTACAGATTTCCAATAATTGTGATGGCAGCGGAAAATGCTCTGGTATTTTTCTCTCACCTCCGTCGGCCTCGCCTCCCTGCACGCGCCGCCCCCGATACTCATGTTACCTGACGGCATGGGGCGAGGGTGGGGATGCGCCCTCCCCATCTGCCTACTTGTGTGTCGGGCCGGATGTCTGCTGCCCTTGCTGTTGTTGTTCTCTCTCTCTCTCTCTCTCTCTCTCTCTCTCTCTCTCTCTCTCTCTCTCTCTCTCTCTCTCTCTCTCTCTCTCCTCTCTCTCTCTCTCTCTCTCTCTCTCTCTCTCTCTCTCTCTCTCTCTCTCTCCTCTCTCTCTCTCTCTCTCTCTCTCTCTCTCTCTCTCTCTCTCTCTCTCTCTCTCTCTCTCTCTCTCTCTCTCTCTCTCTCTCTCTCTCTCTCTCTCTCTCTCTCTCTCACACACACACACACACACACACACACACACACATTTTTAGTACCATGCTGCAGTGCCAAATGTGCCCGGCTTGTTCCGGCCTGTGCTTTATTCGCTCAGCCTCTCAGCGCCGGGCCGGGGCCGCTGTACCACTTAGGTGTGCACCGCCGCGCTTACCAGGCCATTAACGTGGCGGTCAAAAGTGCGGCTGTTGGCAACTTTATTGTTATCGTAAAGCTCCTCCTCACCGAGGCCAATGACTTTTACGTGTTTGAAATACAGGCTACCCAGAACACTCTCATGAAATGTGTTATTGTAGACAGCATATTATACCATGACATTGGGTATCAGCATTCAAGGGGAGCCTATTATGATTTTACAAATTTAATATTTAGTTTAATACATTATGTTAGGAAAGGAGGAGCTTTTTTTTTTTTTTTTGTATGTCCATGCTAGGTTAGTGTCCAACTAAAAAAGGAGTTTTTTTTTGGCCCCAGACTCCGCTACCGTTGCGTGAGTGTTCATGTGGGATGGATAGGTGAAGGAATGGTTCCTGATTCGTAGGCTGGTTCTGCCCTGAATGCTGTGAAGGGGTGCGTGACGAGGAAGATAAATGAGGTCATCAAACTTTGCTTTATCAACATGAGGTGCATGTGGTCACTGAAATATTGTCATCGATTTTATGATTGGAAGAAAATTATATGAATAGCTAATATTATGCAGCTTAAGAAATGGGGCAGCACAAATAGATTGTTCGTTATATTGAGTGAAGGAAGCTACCCACTATATGATATCACGATACTTGAAGTTTGCGTATTTTTTCTATAGTCTAAATGACTGACGTCACCAATTGGTTACGAGCTTTCACGGTAGCTACGTGTACTCCTCGGGTATTAATTGATGTGTTGCGGCCATAGAAGTAGCCGGACTTTAGACTCCTGAGGTCTTGAAGAATTATGATTGGTAGCCCATTAAAGAAACGTCGTCTTAGTCCGTCTCCTCGTTCCCCCCCTCCCCTCCCCCTTGCCTTCCCTCTGCACCCTCCTCCTGACGTATGCTTCGGTGGCGAGAACCATAATACCTTTTGATGGAGTGAGAGGCGAGTCGGGGAGAGAGGGTGAAGAGGGACGAAGTAAGGGAGAGAGGAAGAAGGGAGAAAAATGGAATGAGGGCGAGAGGTGGTGAAGGGGGTCGCCGTGGATGTTTATACACCTCTTTCTCCTCCATTGTAGCCATTGATCCACCAGCACTTCGCAGACGCAACGGACGCTAATAATTGCACCCATTTTGCGCCACGCCTGTAATAAAACTGCGTACATGTTATTTATTAATGCAGTTTACGGTGTGGAAGCTCTACGTATGCGAGTCCCCTCTTTCCTTACTTTATCGATGTGCACAGCAGATGGACGGCGCTTTA
The DNA here is from genome assembly GCF_024679095.1 of Eriocheir sinensis. Classification (NCBI taxonomy): domain Eukaryota; kingdom Metazoa; phylum Arthropoda; class Malacostraca; order Decapoda; family Varunidae; genus Eriocheir; species Eriocheir sinensis. The sequence goes on from NC_066536.1 coordinate 10,518,386, forward strand.
TGAGTACATTCTTAAAGGACAAACAGCAGTAACTCAGTAGTATTACGTAATAAGCAGATACAGAAGAGGGGATAGACTAGAAACGCACAGAGATAACATGTCCTCTATGGGTTTCCTAGTGTCTGTCTCATGGTGCCTACATACACAGAGGACAAAAAAAGTAGCAGCTTAATAATATCATGTAATACTATAGATGCGCAGCAGACGTAACATCTTTTAAACGGTTACGTGGGGTCGATGTTTCCTAGTGGTTCCTTTGGGAGGGCGTGTTTCTTTCGGTGCCTCACCTGATATATCCCAGCTCGTGAGTGCCACCGTTAGGTTGACACGGCTCCTAAAAGTTTCTGCAAATGGCGCCGAACGGAGGATAAATCACACCATTATCACCAGTACTCAGAACATTGGCCCCGGACGATGAAGGAGGACGGGAGGACGTGGGAGGGAGAGGCGAGAGACGGGACACGGGGGACGGAAGAATAAGCGAGATGGTAAAGGAGGAAGAGAGGACGGGGGGTGGAGAGAGTAGAGGGACTGGACATAGAGCGGGATGATGGATGAATGTGATAAAGCAGGGCGGAATGTTGAAGATAGGGGAAGGAGACCGAGGACGGGGAGCGATAAAAATATAGTTTGAACGAGCGTAGAAGGAAAGTAAGAAGATAGGTCGGGGGAGGAAGGAGAAGCAGAAAGCAAGATAAGAGAGGAGAGTAAGATAAGGAAAAATAAAATACAAGAAGAAAATAATGGAAAGCGGGACAAGGAAAGATAAAAGATAAAATGTGAGATGATGAACGACAATTTTGGAGAGGATACAAGGAGACACCACAGGAAAGTAGAACAAAGAACGATGAGAGATGAGAGATAATCGATTGACTTGGGAAACGGGAGGGGGATGAAGAAGTCGAAGGAGAAGGAGAAGGAGTGAGGTGAGAGACTGGACGAGAGAAAGAAAGTCAGACAATCAGATAATGACAGAGGGTGGAAAAGAATAGAGAGTTTGAGAGACGAGTCAGGGAAGTGAGAGAATGGTTAATGAATTGGAAGTTAAAATATTATGCAAGACTGAAAAGACATTGAGAGTATACAGGAGACATGCAGGGGTGGAGGAAATGAAGCAGTGAAGGAGGTTATAGAAGGAAAACTGATTATAGTGGAAGGAGGGAGAAAAGAAGTAGTTTGAGGAGGAAGATAGAGAACTAATAGAATAAAGGCAAGAAAGAAACTCACATACAGGAAATATATATGGCCTCTTATCTCCTCTCATGCTTCCTCTTCCCCTTCTTCCTCCTCCTCCTCCTCTTCTTCCTCGCCTAACTTCACGAGAACAAAGTTTCCAACACCCTCTAAGTCAGCCCGCACCGACTCGCGCCTGCGGAGGTCGCTGGCCAGACTAAGAAGCTTATAAAATTCCTTGATCCTGGCCTGCCACTTCTGTTCTTCCTCCATCATCATCGGAATTATCATCATCAGCCTTCATATTCTTTTATAATTGCCTCATCTTTTCTTCTCCTTTGTGTTCGTCATCTTTGGCTTCTTTTTGTCTTTCTGCCTTTCTTCTTTTTCTTTTTCTTCTTTTTCTTCTTCATTCTCATCTTCTTAAGTTTCTTTCATCTTCATCATCTTCTTCATCTTCTTTTTCTTCTTCCAGAATATTATCATAATCATCATCTTATCATTGTACTACTACTACTACTACTACTACTACTACTACTACTACTACTTGTATTATCACTTCTAATAATAATAATAATAATAATAATTATACTGCCGCTTCTACTACCATTTCTGCTTATCCTCCTCCTCCTCTTCCTCCTCCTCCTCCTCCTCCTCCTCCTCCTCCTCTTCTTCCGCCTCCTCCACTCCTTCCTTTTTCTTTGAAGGCCAATATAATCCTTTTATTGAAGGAATAGTAATTTTCTCTCTCTCTCTCTCTCTCTCTCTCTCTCTCTCTCTCTCTCTCTCTCTCTCTCTCTCTCTCTCTCTCTCTCTCTCTCTCTCTCTCTCTCTCTCTCTCTCTCTCTCTCTCTCTCTCTCTCTCTCTCTCTCTCTCTCTCTCTCTCTCTCTCTCTCTCTCTCTCTCTCTCTCTTATCGTGCTATTCTTTAATTTACTGTTGGCTTTATCTTTACGTCCGACCTTATATAAAGCCCTTGAGGAGGAAGAGATGGAGGAGGAATAACCCTCTTCACACACTTCATGCACATCGCCCCGTTCCTCCCTGCATTTTAAAACACCCATTCCTCCTACCAACCCCACCTACGTATATGCATTGAGTTGATAGTTCCTTCACTTCTTTTCATTTTCCTTTCCTTTATTATTCTCTTTCTTTTTTGTTTTTTTTCAATTTTCGTTCCCTTCCCTTTCGTTTCCTTTTCTATCATATCCTTCTCTTCTATTTCCTTCCTTTCCCCTACCTTTCTCTCCCTTTCCTTCATTTCCCTTCCCTTCCTTTCCCTTTCCTTCCCTTCCTTTCCCTCCCCTTCTTTTACATTCCCTTCGTCCCACATTTAATTTTCTTTCTCCTGTTTTTGCTTCCCTTTCCTTCACTTTCCCTTATTTCATTTCTCTTCACTTTACTGCCATTCCCCTTTCTTCCATTGCCTTTCGTTCCCTTCCCTCTCCCTTCCTCTCCCTTCCCTTCTCTATCTCACCTACACAATCACTTCTTACTCCCATCGATTCCCCTTAACTTACGATAATTATATCTATCCTCCTCCTCCTCCTCCTCCTCTTCCTCCTCCTCCTCCTCATTTTGTCTTTCATATTATTCGTGTTGGTGGTTGTAACAATTGTTTTCTTCTTCTTTACGTAAATTGTTATAACTATTTTTCTTTCTTTCATTTCTTCTTTCTTCATCATCATCATCATCATCATCTTCTTTTTCTTCGTCTTCTTCTTCTTCTTCTTCTTCTTCTTCTTCTTCTTCTTCTTCTTCTTCCTTTTCTTCTTCTTCTACCTCCTCTTTTCAGTATCATTCTTCAATTTCGTATTTCACTCTTTCTCTCCCTTCCTCTCATTCCCTATCACCTCAGCTCTTGTCACTCCTTATCTCCCCTATCTCCTCCTCTTCCTCTTCTCCTTTTCTCTCTTCTCTCCTCCTCTCGTCTAGTCCCGCCATATCTCCTCTTGTGTCCACTCATCATCCACTTCTCATACCTCTTCTCTTTTACACATCTTTATCATTTTGTCTCTGCTCGGCTAACCAAGTAATTCTAATTTTCTTCATTCATCTTCGTTTGTGGAGTGACTGAGCCGTACTTATGAACACACTGGCTCCGGTGAAAGGCCGAGCAAGTGGAGAGAGAGAGAGAGAGAGAGAGAGAGAGAGAGAGAGAGAGAGAGAGAGAGAGAGAGAGAGAGAGAGAGAGCAGTCTAGGCAATATTGTAGCTTTTTCAACTTCTCTAATCTGTCTTCAAAGTCCAAAAGCTCATATTGGATTAATCCTGCTCTCTCTCTCTCTCTCTCTCTTTTCAGTCTCACTTCTTTTGAAAAAGGTTACCTTCGACATGGTGTCCAAAACTTTTAAGTTCACATGTTGCTGAAGATTGTCTGTATTATTTAAAAGGAAATATATCGATACGGTCAAGAACACACACACACACACACACACACACACACACACACACACACACACACACACACACAAATGTTTACACCGATTTATTATACTGTTTAGTTACTTTTTATTTCGGTTTTCAAGTATTACCATATTGCTCATTCCGTGTTTTCTGTTACGAGTCATTTAACTTCGCCAATTTTCCTCCTGTTAAATTTTCTTCGCATTTTTACCACTTATTTACGTATCTCTTCATTTGAACCATCTTTATATATACCTGTCAAACTCCCTTTCTTCCCTTCTTCTTCTTTTTTATATTTTACTCCATGCCTCTGCAACATCAGCATAGTTATTCATTTTTCTTTTATTGTATTTCCTCCTCTACATGTCGAAATCTATCTCTGCACAAGTTCCGTTTTCTTTGCTCGATCATCTCTCCTCTCACTCAATATCTACCACAACACAGTCTTTTCACTATACCACCACGATCTTCTTCCGTCTGAGCGTTTCTCACCACCAACTCCGCCACATATCTGCCCAGCGTGTAATCCTCCCCAGCCGGGCCCCTCAGCACCTCCCTCGCCTCCCGCGCCTCACCTACCCATTACCTTAGTGGTTATTTCAGCAATTTTCCTCTCGCTCTCCGCTAATTGTATTGTTATGCTGTTTTGTTTTCCGCGTGCGGTTCTTGCCCGCCGCCGCCCTGTTTTGCTAACCTGTGTGTGTGTATGTGTGTGTGTGTTGTGTGTGTGTGTGTGTGTGTGTGTGGGTGGGTGGGTGTGTGTGTGGGCAGTTTTCTTTCTTTATACTCGCAATTACGGACTCCCACACAAACACACAGACTCTCACACGTTCACACATAACAAACAAACAATGCCACTTAAAACTTTCCTTCCCTTTACAAGTCCCTCACAAACATCTTACTCATCCTCCTCCTTGTAGTCGTCCTCTTCGTCCTTCTCCTCCTCGTCGTTCTCCACCTCCTCCTCCTCCTCCTCCTCCTCCTCCTCACTACCAGGGATTCAAGGTCACAGGAATAAGTTGATTAATCCGATTTACCTATTAGAGGCCTCACTTTGGCGTCGCAACAGGAAGTCAGTAAGGAAGAGCGGCAGAATGGTCGTAGCCTTTTCGGGGAATTCATTGAAAGTTGTTGGTGTTCCCGTTTTGATGTTGATGGAGGACAGATGAGGCAGTTACGGCTGAGAACGTCCAGCCGTAAAGAGAATGAAATGGTTATGTGCAAGGAGAACGCAGTGTACATATATTGACTGAAAAAAAGGAAAGAATAATGTTAGTGTGTATGTGTGTGTCCGTGTTTCTATTTTTGTGTGTTTGTGTGTTTTTGTGAGACGTTGTGTGTTTGTGTCGAGTGTCGAGACATGAAATTAAGAAGAAAAAAAATGTACAAAATTAGAATAAGACCGCAAGAAAGTTCTGCTGAATATTGGCTCGTTTTCTTCCTGTTTATGAGCCGCTGGTGGGAGTGTTCAGAGAGCTTCCGGGGCGAGGCTGAGGGAAATGTGTGAATAGTGTTATTATTGTTTTGATTGTTATATTTTATTTATCATTTACTTATATTATTATGTCCTCAGGGGCGGTGTTTCTCAATAGATGACATGTTACAATATTCTCGTCGTTCGTCGAAGAGTTTGTTGCACAATAGCCAGGGAACACAGGCAAACAGGAGAGAGGACTGTCCCCCATTTTTTTTTAATTCATCATTTAACTGTGTCGCTATCAACATTTTTTTTCAAGCTCAAAATCTGTTTTACCATTTTTCATTAACTATTTTACTGGATGACATTTTCTTTACGTCTCACTCATATTGGAGCTGCTCGTTTTAGTATTTTGCAGTCTGCGTTTGTCGGTCCGGGCAGCATCAGTCGTGAACGCTGTTATGTAAAAAGAAATGTTACTTTGACACATAAAGGCTCTTACAAAACAAATGCCAGTCAAATGGAGTTGATATCCTGTGAAGGCTGAAATGTTACTAAATATATTTCTGTCTGTTTACTACTTATTGATGATAAAGTCTTTCACATTAGTCCACGTGCAATTAATTTGTAACTGATCTTATTGGTAAAGTATTTGTATTATTCACCAAACGGGAAATTTGATGAAAAACATAATTCTTCATATTCAGGGTTGCTACAGTGAGATATTAATGTTGAGCGTTAAATTGTTTCTGGGAAGTGTTGTACCGTTGTCTGGTGGCCGAATAGAACAATGAAAGGTATTATTGTGTATTATGTTTTATCTGATTATTGATTTTTGTTTACCTGAACGGGTTATAGAATGATACCAAAATAGAAAAGTAAATAATAATAGTAATAATAATAATAATAATAATAATAATAATAATAATAATAATAATAATAATAATAATAATAATAATAATAATAATAATAATAATAATAATAATATTAGTGATTAAGATTATAATGGTAACACTAATATTTGTAATAAAACTAATAACAGTCTAACGTCTTCTTACAACCAAAATAATTAAATTCGCTATACGTCAGCATCATTCAGTACACGGTCAGGCAAGGCAAACAACAGTGGAAGGACTTCAGGAAGTGCCTGGCAACCCTCCATCACAGGGCAAGGGAAAACAGATCTTTCAAAATACATTTCGCAAAATCCGCCTGAGAAAAGCCCTCGGTGGGAGCCCTGCGGCCCTCCGAAGGATCAAGGCTGCTTCTTGCCTCGACAGGTCCAGTTGCTGGCTGCCCGTCTAACAATAATTGGCTCTTGCGTTGGCAGCTGGAACTGGTATTTGCTGGGGAGGAGAGGAAAGGAAAAAGAAGAATTGGAGGAGAAGGAGCAGAAGGAGGGAAGAGGGAGGGGGAGGTTTGCAAGAGACTAGGAAGGAGGACAGAGTGAAAAGGAAAGAAACACAAAATAAAAACAAATTCAGGAGATGAGTGCTCGGAGGCAGGGCTGGAGAGGGAGGGAAGCAGAGGACAGCGAGGATGAAATGTTCAAGACAAAGTGAAAAGAGCAAGGGAATGTACGATGGAATACAAGAGAGAGAGAGAGAGAGAGAGAGAGAGAGAGAGAGAGAGAGAGAGAGAGAGAGAGAGAGAGAGAGAGAGAGAGAGAGAGAGAGAGAGAGAGAGAGAGAGAGAGAGAATGGAAGGTGAGGAAGAGAAGAAGAGATTTAGAGGTGCTTGCTGAACCAAACCAACACGAGAAAGGTTGGCGATAAAATGGAAAAAAAAAGACTTTGACGCGGCGAATAATAATGAGAGGAGAGAAAGAGAAGATCGTAGAGGCAAAGAGGAGAAAGTGGTAGTATTAAAGCCGGGAGGAGTGAAGGAAGGGCTGGAAAGAACTCAGGAGAAAGAAACGAGGATAGGAAGGGATGGGAGGAAAAAAGACAAACAGCTGACGAGGGCACCGCGAAGGAAAGACAGAAAGAAAGAGGGAGAGAGGGAGGAAGGAAGCAAGTAAGGAATGGATGTGAACGGAGAGAAACATAAAAAGAGGAGGAAAAAGGAGGAGGAGAAGAGAAAGAAGGAATAGAAGTGAATGCAGGCAGAAAAGAGCAAGAAAACGAGTAGGTAATCTTTAAAAAAAATTGAAAGAAAGCGAGACTGAAATGTAATTGCAGAAGGGACGGAGAGAAAAAGACGCTGGAACATTACCTCTTTTAATGGAGCTTTGTGACAAGTTTTTGCCTTTCAAAATTCACTGCCAGGAATATTTTCTTTTCTTTTCTCGTCTCTTTTGAAATGGCATATATCTCGGCGGTAATGTTTTCTGGGTTCCATTTTTTTTGTCTGCTTCAATTTTACTTAATTAACCTGGTTTTTTGAGCACCTGCAGGTAAATTGGATTATACACTTACTTTCCCACGCGGCATGTTGAAACACCTGAGAAAAGAAATATTACACTTTGGTTCTGGTGTATTTTTTATTCATTCTCTTTCGTGTCATATAATAGTTGTGTGGCGTAGCATTATGAGAGAGAGAGAGAGAGAGAGAGAGAGAGAGAGAGAGAGAGAGAGAGAGAGATAAGACGAAACTTTAAACTTTGAGCTGAAATAATGAGGAATTAAAGAGGTAGATAATGAGAGGGAGATGAGTAATGAATCCTTAATGACCCGGGAAGGATTATAGGCTTTGAGATGGAGACAAAGGAAATTGTTAACGGTAATTTCTGTAATTACCTGTGTCTACCTGACGTGGAATGGGTAATGAATGGGCGAGACTCGTGGCCACAACACGTTCCGTAACTCTGGAGGGAAGGTAATTATTTCATGGTCCTTTTATCACCCAGTCCCATTAAGCCTTCCCGTGCGATGCATGGTGAGGTGCTAGAAAGAAGTGGAGAAAAGGAAAAATAAATGATGGATGGATTAGGATGATTGATGTTCTACCTTTGTTTCCTTTATGTAGATAGCAGCTTCTTGAGAAACGTACTCGTCCCTATACATTTCTTCGGTCGTAGTTTGGAAATCGAGTAGAAAAATTAAGAAAGATAATGTCAGAACAGATACAATAAAAAGGACGCAGCTACACAACAAAAACAAATAGAAAAAAATAAATCGAGGGCCAGACTCATCCGCTGCCTCGTCTCCTTTGCCTGAGTCTCTGCTCGCTCATTCTGTGTGCTCTTTCACCATTTTTTCTTTGCCTTGTCCTTGGTTGAAAGGACATACTAGTAAATCTGTTTATAATTGATCTTAGTGATTACTGCACTCTACCGCGGCGCTGATTGATATTTTTCTTTTCAGTACCTAATAACTTTTCCATGACGATTTATGCTGTATTACTATATCAAATTAATATCACTTATTACGATGAAATTAAAAAAAAGCCCTACAACATCAGCAACAACAACGACAACAACAACATCAACAACAATAATAATAATAGTGTTGATAACATAAGAATAATAACAATGTTAGCAAAATAATAATAATAATAATAATAATAATAATAATAATAATAATAATAATAATAATAATAATAATAATAATAATAATAGTAATAATAATCGTATATATTAGGTACCAATGCAAACCACTCTGATATAACAGCGTAGAGTAGTGCCAGGGGGATTGGGGGCGGGGGAGGGGTAGGTTGCCAGGAAGGCGGGAGAGAGGGAAGGTTAGCACACTGGTTAGGGAGCTCGCACGCGAAATTACGTGCCAAATCGGCAAGCTCAGGTGGGGTTCGGTGATCACAGGAGCTCATTAAGCAGCCTCACACCTGCAACGGGCCGCGGGAGATCTCCAGGGGGCGCTGCGGGCGATACAGCGTCCCGTCTAGTGGCTGTGAAAGGCATGAATACTGTGTGAAGTGGCGGGAGGCGGTGGGTGCTGTGGGACCAGTGAAGGGTGTGTTAGCTGACTGTCTGTGAAGGTGCGTATATGCGTGGCTGTGAATTAGCTGAGGCGGTAGGTGCTGTGTGGATCAGTGAAGCGTGTTAGATGGATGTGTAAATGAATATGATGAGGTGTGGAGTAGCTAAATGCAGTGGACATGGTGTGTATTATAGTAAAATGTGTGGTGCTGTGTGGATGAGTGAAGAGTGTGTTAGCTGAATATGTGCATGTGTATCTGTGGAGAGATTGAGTAGAGTGGAGAGGGGATAGTCCGATAGAGGCTCTGTTTCTTTTACTTTGGATCAGTGAGAAGTCGGCGCATGTATATCCGTGTATTAGGGTACGTTTCCCAGCTCGAACCCACCCTTCTCATTAGTTCTCATATATAAAAATAAATAAATAAATAAAAACAGTAATCTGAGGTACGAAAAGACTACTCTCAAAATAAAAGTTGAATATTTCTAAATCTGAAAAGTGTCCATTTTTCATATCTAAGCTTGATTTTCTATAGTGTTTTATTTCCCTTCATTTGAGTGTTAATTGTAATGATGCATATAAAATGGCGAACATGTCCCACGTGAGGAGTGTGTGGAGTGAGTGGCTGAAAAGGGTGGATCATATGTGGAGTGAAGGGAAGAGGGAGTTTGCGTGCATGAGGAAGTGTAAGTATGGAGAAAGTGGGTAGTGTGCAGATAGTTGCTACTTAGTTTGAATTAGTGACGAGTCTAAATGTGTCCTAAGCCAGTGGATAATGAGAGAGACAGATAGGGAGAGAAAGGGAGATCACAAAAATGTGTATATAGCAACTCCATTTTTTTTTCTTTTTGTGTATGTGTGTGTCGTTACCAGAGGGAGTACGGTTGGTTGGGTTCTGTTTTGCGTTGAGCGGATTGGAGGGTCGTGCGGCGGGGCTCCAAGTAAGCAGACGTGATGTGTGAGCCGCCCGGCGTAGACGTGAGGGGACGGACGGGCGCGTCGTGGGAAGAGGAGGAAACGAGATTGTATGGTTGGCTGTGTTACGTTTACTCGCATCTTTTGTATATGTGTTTTGTGTGAATGTTTTTTTTTTTTCTTTCTTTGTATGTGTGTTTGTATGCTCACCTTTTTATTTTTCCTCTTCAGATAAGGGTATATTTTTATTTGCTGTTTTCCTTTCTCGTACATTTTTTTTCTATACGTATATTTTCATTTGGTTTATTTCCTTTCCTCTATTTTTGGTATAAATTTGTGAAGATATAATACAAAAAAAAATCTGAGGGAGACAGTTTGGAAGAATAATCAAAAGAATAGAAGGATACTATTGTTTTATTTTTTGTGTGATGAGAACAAAAAAAAGAGCTTTAGGAAATGAAGTTTGGGGGGAGGAAGAGCAGCTTGGACGAGATGGAAGAATATAAGTTAAAAGTGTAAGGTTTAGGAAAGAATGGAGGGTGGAAATGAGTCTATGCAAGTATATGTCAGGCTTTGTATCGTTGCTGTTGTTATTTCATTTTCATTATTATTTTTATCAACATTATTACTATTATTATTTTTATTATTACCACCATTACCATTGTCACTCTCACCATCTGTATCATCATTATTACCCTCACTGTCATCACCATCATCACCACCTTTATCCTCATCCCTTCACTGCATGCAATTTCATTTTTATAGCACCAAAATAGACAGCTCAGCACACACTTCCCTTCCCACATCAATGCAAACCAAATCACCCCCGCCAGGCCACAGTGGAACAAGAGCCGGTCACTAGAACAACTCCATATTCCCACGCGTTTCATCTCGAGGGTCAGTCCAGTGCCCTTCGCCTTTATACAGTTTACCCAGTTTTCGCATGATTCCTGATGTATCTCTTCCGCGGTCCATTTCTATTCATGGATTCCACCGCTGTTCTTTATGCGAGGAGGCAGAGAAAATAAATTGTATTCACCCCGTTTCATGTATAACGTTGACTTAGTTGGATCCCTTTCTGTGTGTGTGTGTGTGTGTGTGTGTGTGTGTGTGTGTGTGTGTGTGTGTGTGTGTTTTGGTGGAGGAAGTGGTAGCTGAAGTAATAATAATGAGGAAATAGTCTTCTCGCCCGTGCACAGCGTAAAAGTGAAATATTTGGCGTTCGAAAAATCATGAAAAGTTCTAGATTCGCGCAGCTACATACACTCACGCTGCTGTAATAAATGAAAACTATGTAAGCAAACTTTTAAAGGAAAGAAATTCCGAAAGTCGTTCACACTGAAGTTTCTGCTCATAGTCCTTTAGTTCGAGGGGATAAAATGGCTCAACGGATGGACAGACAATGAAGAGAAAAAAAGTGACGATGTAAAAGCTGTTAAAATATCCGAATGCCTCCTTTCCCCTTTTGAGTGAAATGTGAATTTAAACTGTGGATACCAAGCTGCCGGAGGGGGAGAGAGAGAGAGAGAGAGAGAGAGAGAGAGAGAGAGAGAGAGAGAGAGAGAGAGAGAGAGAGAGAGAGAGAGAGAGAGAGAGAGAGAGAGAGAGAGAGTGAGGAGTGATGATAAAAAAAAAATATTGAAAGAGAGGAACTGTCCATTATAATACTGTCCGTCCTGTGTTGAGGGAATATGAAACCTCGGCCTTTTAAAGAAATTTCCATGGTGTGCTGAGCTCCCGGGAAGGAAGGAATAGAATTATGTTATGTGCGAGGAAAGATTGAAGAAAGAAAGGAAGGTAAAGAAATGGATGGAAAGAATTCAGAGAGGAGCATTTGGGAGTGATTGAAACAGCTTGCTCTTCCGTTGTTCGTCATTGTTATCACTTTCATAATTAATATTGTTTTTCTTTTTATACTTTTTATATTTTAGTTCTTCATCTAACTGTGTGCTGGATTATTATTATTATTGTTGTTGTTATTATTATTATTATTATTATTATTATTATTATTATTATTATTATTATTATTATTATTATTATTATTATTATTATTATTATTATTATTATTATTATTATTATTATTATTATTATTATTATTATTATTATTTTTATTATTATTATTTTTATTATCATTGTTGTATGTATCATTATTGTTAAAGATAATACCATTCTTTCCTGACCTAGTTGCTGACTGATAATAGAAGTCATTATGCTGAGGAAATGAGAGAGAGAGAGAGAGAGAGAGAGAGAGAGAGAGAGAGAGAGAGAGAGAGAGAGAGAGAGAGAGAGAGAGAGAGAGAGAGAGAGAGAGAGAGAGAGAGAGACCATGAACAAAACCGGAGAAAATCGAGTCAACGTTTTTACCTTTTGCGGAGAGAAAGAAAAAAAATGAGAGGAAGAAAATAAGTAAGTAACGCAACACCGTAAGAAAACTTGCCTAACCACATGTGACGGGGGAAGAAAAAGATGAAAGAAAGCAATCCGTGTATGTAAATTTCAGGCCGAGCTCTTTCCTGTGCGACTTGGGTATAACGTAGAGAAGTAGAAAAAGGTTCTTGATGTGAGAAGGGAAGAAGGGAGGGGCTGGTGGGGCCGAACGAGGTAAGGATAAAAGGTGAAAGGAGGGAGGTAGGGAGGGCGGGTGGGCGAGTGTGAGAGAAGAAATGGAAGAGGTGAGGGTGAAGAAAGGGGGTGAGAGGGAGGGAGGGAGGAAAGATTGCGAGTAGGAATATAAGGGATAAAAAACGGAACATACTTGGCACGTGTCTAATAATAATGGAGAGAGAGAGAGAGAGAGAGAGAGAGAGAGAGAGAGAGAGAGAGAGAGAGAGAGAGAGAGAGAGAGAGAGAGAGAGAGAGAGAGAGAGAGAGAGAGAGAGAGAGAGAGAGAGAGAGAGATTTTTTTTTTCCCTCATGTTCCAGATTCAAAAGTGCGGGAAAAATATCGCCGTTTCATTCCCGCTTATCAGTGTGAAGGCTAAAACTTTGCGCTTTCAGTGGAAAAAGAAAAAAAAAAGGAGATGGGAAAATACCTGTGCCTTGCCTCGAACTCAATCGGCATTCTCATCTTTTATTTTTTTTTTCATTTCATCTTTCATTTTACTTGCGAACCTGCCCCTGAAATACAACTCCGACGTTTAAGCAATCATTATTAATTCAGTTACATATGCCGGATTTAGATATTGCATACATTTTATTGGTATATTTATTTATTTATTTATTTTTATCATATGGTAGTCATGGAACCTGTCCTCATTTTATCCTTCCATTTTTTTTCGTTTCGCCTTTTGCATCACATTCGCTTTTTTTTCCGAATATTGCGATGAATCCTACTCGTTTCATGGCGTTTCTGCAACCTTTTTCAAACTAAAAAAAAAAATTCGTATATTATTTAAAGTGTAATAAAGTGTATGTCTCCTTTTCGTCCTCTCTCTCGCTGTTTTTATTTCCATACGTGTTTCCATATTTCAGCATCGAGAGGTCCATTCGTCTCCTTCTGTACAAAATTGCGCGTAATGTTCTTCGTGGGCCAACTCCAATCATTCTTTCGGGTGAGTTTCCATTCTCTGTTTCGTGTTTGTGTCACATTATTATTTTCGCTAGAAAACTTTGACACCTGTAGTTTTTTTTATCGAACTTGTTTTATTTGTTTAGTGAAGTACGGTAAGTTTTTCTTCTCTCGATTTATGATCTGCCGTGTTATCAGTTTCCTTCTCCGCTGCCTTTTATTTGCGCTGGATGAAGTACGGGTGTATGTTTTTTTTTTTCGGGCAGGGATATAGATTGTTGTTGTTTTTCGATTTTTTCACTATTTCTTTTACATGCGTATATACTTTTCGTTATTTTTTTGTTTGTATGTATTTACTATTTCTCTCCTCCAATCTTCTTTGTCGTTTTTTTTCTTTTGCCGTTGTGTATGAATGGAAATAACTTTGGTTAGTCTCGACATATTTCTTACCTTTTCGATTTTACGAACAAAGCTTACAGGTGTCTTATTGATATTTTTCTGTGAGATTATCTTGTCTGTTCTTTTTGCCTAAAGATAAGAACTCATTTTAATCAAATATTTGTTTAGGAACGAGGACGAGTTAGTATGTGTGTGTGTGTGTGTGTGTGTGTGTGTGTGTGTGTGTGTTTGTGTGTAAGTAAGTAAGTGTTGTTTATTGCCAATATACACATTGATATATATATATATATATATATATATATATCTATATATATATATATATATATATATATATATATATATATATATAGAAGCTTCCTGACAGACTGTATATTTATTTCATTGTACTATTATTATCTTTCTAAAGTTGCAGATAGCTCCCAACCATAAAGCTAAATACAAATATACAATAAATAACAACATTAACTATAATACCAGATGAAGTTATAATAGTTATATCTAAAATGTTAACTATAATAACAACTACAACAGCATCAACAATTATAATAATAATAACAATAATAATAATAATAATAATAATAATAATAATAATAATAATAATAATAATAATAATAACAATAATAAAAATAATATGGACAATAGTACTATGCAATTCACTGATTAGATTTAATAATGTAAATTTGTGTTCATGTTACAGGAATAGATTATAATTTTAACCGTGATTGTTTTGGATTGCAAATAAGTGTGTTTTTACTGACTTTTTAAATAGAGAGAAATTATTACTATTAAGGAGATTTTTTATTTCTACTGGCAAAGAATTCCAAACTTGAGGTCCTGAGCATAAAATACTATTTCTGAAAAGAACTGTCCTGAACTGTGGAGAGATAAGATTTATATTGTTCCTGCGCGTATTATGCACTGTATTAATAACTTGAAAAGGATGAGTTCCATGCATCAGTGCGAGGTTTTTATAAATAAATAATAGTAGAAAATAACAATGAATGTTTTTAAAATTAAGAAATCTATGTGTGGAAAATACGTTATGTGTGGAATCAAACTTGTTCATGTAAAACATACACCTAAATATCTTATTTTGAGAAACCTGAAGATTTTTAAGAAAGGAAGGCCACGTACACGCCCACACAGATACACAATAAATGAGATGCGGGTAACAAAGTGTATAATAAATACTGATAAGTGCTTCTTGTGTAAGGCTATTTCTTATTCGATACAGTATGCCACATATCCTAGATAGTTTATTTGCAACAGAATTAATTTGGTATTTCCAATTGATATTTTGATCTATGACAACGCCCAAAAACTTAGTATAAGAAACTCGTTCAAGTACTTTTCCTTCAAGTGTTATAGGTGGCATGTTAGTAGTGACTGATCGGTTTTGAAAGATAATGTATTTTGTTTTAGTGATATTTAACCTTAACTTATTATGTTTAAGCCACATATTAATTGAATTGAGCTCATTATTAATGTTTATATGCAAACTATTTATATTTTTATCATCTAATAGTAAATTAGTGTCGTCAGCATAAATGGTATACTTAAATTTATTACTAGCATTGACAATATCATTAATATAGATGAGAAAAAGTATAGGTCCTAGGATAGATCCTTGCGGTACACCCATTTTGATAGGCTTGAAAGAAGAATATTTAGAATTACAGTAAACAGCTTGAAATCGATTTGTTAAATAATTTTGAATAATTCTAAAGGAACTCCCCGAATCCCAAAATTACTAAGTTTACTTAATAGAATTTTATGACATAGCGAATCAAAAGCCTTAGAAAGATCTAAAAAAATTCCAACTAAATAATGTTTCTTTTCCAGATATTTATACACATTATTGGTAAACTGAAATATGGCCGACTCAGTAGAGCGCCCTGGTCTAAAACCATGCTGACAATTCGAAAATAAATTATTTTTCTCAATGAAATTTACAAGACGAGTGCATATCACTTTTTCAAAGACTTTACTGAACACAGGAAGAACTGATATAGGTCTGTAGTTATTGACATCATCTCTATTATCTGACTTAAACAATGGAATAATTTTAGCTTTCTTAAGTTCGTCCGGAAAAACTCCTTTCTTTAATGTGAGGTTAACTATGTGTGTTAATGGCAAGGAAATTATGCTGGCAGTTTGTCTTACGACCAAGGGAGAGTGTGAGTGTAAGTGTGTGTGTGTGTGTGTGTGTGTGTGTGTGGGTGGGTGTGTGGGTGTGAGAGAGAGAGAGAGAGAGAGAGTATATCAGTCTACAGACGATGGGACTCATGCAACCATAATTAGTGTCGGTGGAAAGAATACATCGCTGATTGGTGTTCTTCCTTTTGACATTAATGAATTGCTTATTTGTACGCATGCAGTTTTGATTTCCTTTTAGTGTTTTCCATAATCATCGGAGGCGTAAACAAAGAGCGCGTGGCCGTAGCAGCAGGATAGTTAGGTTTGGACATCTAAGGAGACGATCTTCTGTCCGACATGATGTATTAATTGAATTGCATGTTGTGACAATATGCGCCTGTCTAGAGGGAAACCATTATTGGCAGGGGATGTATCGTGTCCAGGGGGAAGAGAGAGAGAGAGAGAGAGAGAGAGAGAGAGAGAGAGAGAGAGAGAGAGAGAGAGAGAGAGAGAGAGAGAGAGAGAGAGAGAGAGAGAGAGAGAGAGAGAGAGAGAGAGAGAGAGAGAGAGAGAGAGAGAGAGAGAGAGAGAGAGACACAGAGAGGCGGTTCTGCTGTTTTGATTGAGACGGAGATATCGAGGTGGATGGAGATGAAGGGACTGCTCGGAAATTAATTATATAGGACGAGAAACCGTGATTGATTGGTTGATATTGATGGTAATTATAGTTTGGCTAACGTTGTGGATCATTATGATTGTCAACGATAACTTTGCTGGAAGTGTGTGTGTACGGGGGGGGGGGGGGGGGGACGTAAAATTGGTGTTCGAGAGTCTAGCGGCTGTTCTCGTGCGTTGTATGTGTGGATGTGCGAGATACAGCGGCGCTTTGTGGATGCTGATGTGGACGTCGGCATGTTGGCTTTAGGAGGGGTCGTATTGGCATATTTTTTGACCGTGTTGGGAGTTGTCGACTTGCCCTGACGCGGGAGAGGTCGTGCATATTTAGGCCAGAGCGGGATGGCATACATGTGCGGGTGTCGGCGCTGGTTAAGTTTGTTTTGAAGCCGCCATTTGTGATGCTGGTGTTGCCGTGTATGTGTGGCGGGGCGCAAACCTTTATATTGTGTGACTTAGAAAGATGGGTATTGTCCTGGCGTGGTTATAGTCGCTGGGCGTTCGGTTTTACTATAGGGTTATACGGAGGTAGGTTAAGTCGTCTTGGTATGGATGCTGGTGTGGCCGTGAAGGGGTTGGGATGGCGTCACTTGGTATGGCGTGGTGTAGCGTGGTGTGGTGTAGCGAGGTGTGGCGTTTGGTGGCGTGGCGTGGTGCGGCGTGGCGTGGTGCGGCGTGGTGTGGTGTGACCGGGCCGGTACCACCAGCGAGCAGTAATTGCCTCTCTGCGGGCGTCCCCGTCGGCATCACTCCCGTTGTCAGTCAATTAAGACTCAGAGGATTGACTAATGTTGTTCCTTGCCGGGAAGCCCCTGTAGTGGAGGGCCTCCACGCGCCCTCCACCAAGATTGGAATGGAATTAATCCCTTATTGACTCGTACACCGAAGTCCCTTGCGTCAGCCACAGGACAGAACACTCCCCAGAAAGGAAGGGAAATACCGAGTGCAGGATTATTATGCTAATTAACCTTTCTATTTAAGTGTCGGTGATATTTTCCGTGCCATGACAGTTTTGTATTTTGTAGTTCCTTAGGTTACTGTGCAGCCACCAGCAATTCGTATTTCCAAAACTTTGATTCTTTCTCAGATATAAAAGTGTAAAAAATCGTCTTTCTCTAGTATTACAATATTCATAAAAGGTGTTTTCATTAATGCCAACAAAGGAAATAATCTTTGTAAAAATATTATATAATTCGTGATGAATTTCTTTATTTTTCTTTACCTGGTCTTCGTTTTTCTTTCGCTCCCTTCCCCTGGGCGCCGCTGGTGTTGTGGCATCATGCAAGATTCTCGTTTTTCTCCTCGTCCTCCTGTATTCTTTCTTTTTCTTCATCTTCCCTCTCCTCCTCGTCCACGTCCCAGTTTTCGTCCTCCGCTTCCTCCTCCTCCTTCTCCTCCTCTAGTTCTCTCTCCCCTTCTCTCATCTCTCTCCCACATTCATCAACCCATGAATTATGTGGAGGGAGCGTCACTTCAGCCGCCGCCTCTGCCGAACATTATAGATGAGGAAGGCGTCACCGTGGCCGACAAGTGAATGTATCTCGTATTCTTGTTCTGTTTCACTTGGTTCCTGTTGTCTTAATATTCATTAGTCTTTGTCTTGCATTCTGTTTTGCGTAAAGGTAACCCAAACATATCGTTCTCCTGTTGGAAATTTCAATAAACCTGAAAGTAAATATTTCATTACAATAGAAGAGAATAATGGAATGAAAATGTCGAACCTAAAATAAATATGCCTTACTTATTTTTGCGTCTTTTCCTCCTCTTCTTCCTCTTCCTCTCCCTCTCCCTTATTTTCCTCCTCCCCTCTAGCTCCTTCTCTTCCTCCTCCTCCTTTTCCTATTCCTCCTCCTCCTCCTCCTCCTCCTCCTCCTCCTCCTCCTCCTCCTCCTCCTCCTCCTCTTCCCCCTCATCCTTCTCCTCTTCCTCCTCTTCCTCTTGCTCCATGGGCACGTTTTAGTTTTCTTGAACCGAGTCATCCGCCGGTGGAGCAACCTTCCTGCAGTATCAGTTACTGACAAAATTTTCAACTGCAAAACATGCATTGACTCACTTCGTTGGAACAATGGAACATAAAAAAAAAAAAATCGTGTTTAGGTTTAATAAGTGTTTTGGTTTGTGCTGCCGATCATTGTAATGGCTAATAAGTTGATTAAAATACTAGCAGGCAGCCGCGTTAATAAGCCGACCTACTTTGTTTGTTCTTTTATGGTTTACTTTTCCATATTGCCGTCAGCTCTTCCTCTGCCGTCGTCGTCATCCTCCTCCTCCACCTCCAGTTTCTCCTCCACCTCCTTCTCTTTCTCTCTCCTTCACACCTTTAGTAATGCATTAGTAAGGCTAAAATGGAGGCGCTCTTGCACGCACGCACGCACCGACACACACACACACACACACACACACACACACACACACACACACACACACACACACGGCGTCTCATCCGGCTCATCCTCTTAGTTCGGCTCGGCGGCAACATTTGCATAAGTCGCCGAATATATACATTGGTCCCGTGAGAGGCTTAGCTACTGCGGCCCTCGTCCTCGTCACTGCTACTCCCGCCGCGTGCAGGGCTTGGATTAGCGAACAGACCCATGAATTAAACCTGGCGTGGAAAACACCTTAAGCGACTAACGATTTTGACCCTCTCTTTCGGAAGCTTACCGTCCACTATTTGCAGGAGCAGCGCCAGCCTTTTTTTTTTTTTTTCTTCCTATTTGCTGCATCCTTTAATGTGAAAAAAAGACTGCACCGAAAGCCCTATAAATGTTTTGATTATATAGAAGACACTTTACACAACCGAGTAAGTAGTACATAAGTAAACTAGATACAATAAACACCGTTACTTTAGATGCATACGTTAGGTGAGTTTTTTTTAGGGAAAGACCTTTACCACCTCAGATCCTTGTTTCGCTTCATATGTAAACGATAATACGTGCTCGCAGAAACCGGAAAAAATATGTACATCTATTCGCACAATATATAGGCAGAAAAAACGGAGGAATATAGTGCACAAAGAAAGAGAGAGAAAAAAAAAAAACGTGCTGCATACACACTCGCCCACTGACATGACGGACTGAGGATTAAACATGTAAACAACAACAACAAAAAAAAAAAGGAGAGGGAGAAATAGAACGAAAAAGGCGACATACATACACAATATAAATCCCGCCCTGAGGAAAAATATGATGCAATATGTAAAAGCAAAATACTAACCTCTGCCATTAGATTCGATTTGTAGCAAGGTAGTAGCGGGCTTTTTTTTTAATATTGTTTTCTTGTTTTTTACGCCCTTGAACTGTCTCCTTTGCTGTAAAAAAAAAAAAGTGTAATTACAGCGGAGAAAAGGGACAGACAATATTCCTTGAAAAGTAATATATAATACATCAGTGACCTACCAGGAACCTTCTCACCTTCACCTGTTCACCTGGCTGTCTCCATTTACCCACCTCTCCTGACCTTTACGCAATATCACACCTGCCCTGCTAACTAACTCCCCACGTACTTACCTCTCCACCTCCGTCCTCATTTCCTCTCCTATCCAGCAACCCATGTCTTCAACTACCCATTTTTCCATTTTCCTCATCTGTCTACCTGTCAACCTACCCACCCTTTCACATACCATCTTCTCTACCTCACTCTCCACTTCTCCACTTCCCCACTTCTTTACTTCTTCACCTCCCTAGCTCCTCACCTGTCATTCACTCACCTATCCCATCCCCCATCACACCCTCCACCCTGCCAACCTGTCTGCTCTTGGCTTGTGTGAGTTATCAATATCTCAGGTAAGGCAGTGAGGAGGTGGTCGACAGGACAAGGTCAGAGAGGCGTTGGTCATGTGGGCGTGAGGATGTAATACGTGAGTGTGCAGCTCCGGGAGGACAGGTGGTGAGAGGTGGACGGAGGGAGGAGTGGGAGGGAGGCGGTGAGGCCTGAAGAGATGATGAAGGGACTGGGAAGGCAAGTGGTGCCGAGTGGAGAGAAGGTTTACTGGACTGGAAAGGAAGGGAAGGGGTGAGGAATGGAGGGAGTGTGGAGAAGGAGGTGGAAGGAAGGGGAAATGGTGAGAGGTGAATTTAGATAGAGGAAATGATAGTGGGATGGAGGAAGAGTTAGTAGGTAAAATAAGGGAGAACATGGTGGAATGAGAGGGAAATGTTGAGGCGTGAATGGAGAAAGAAGGATTGGTATAGTAAGATACTGAAAATACTAGTAGGTAGAATATTGAGTTTAAGAATGGTAAGAAGGAGAATGGAAGAAACACAGATAGTTGAGTAAGAAGAAAAGAAAACTGGTATTTGATTTTGTAACGCGAGGTAAAAAAGAGACGAGACGGAAGGTACTTAAGATATGAATAAAAACAGAGGAGGCAACCCACTCTTCCGTTAATTACACCTAAAAAGAGTAAAGGCGCGGATTCCTTCATGGGAGACTCATCACGTCCCCAAAGAGGGAATCCGAGACACCCACCGGTCTGACATTCGGAGCGTCTGTTTGCAAACTTTATGGTGCGACTGAGGTTTGAGAGGGAGCGTGCAGATAGACACGTTATTTTGATATTTAGTGCTACTTAGAAAATAAGTTCCCAGGTTTCTTCTCTTTATCTATCTATCTTTCTATCTTCGGTGGTGGGGGACGCACTCCTAGTTTCAGCTGAGTTCGCTCTTTGTTCCTCTATTCATGATTTAAACGCAAGTGGCACGTGCACTGAAGTGGATAAATTAGTAAATCCACCGCCACCACCTCTCCCCGGCCTTTGCACATCTCCTCTCCTCTCCTTACATACTTTCACCTTACACCATCTCTTCCCGTCCTCGTCCCCTGCATCCAATATCCTAGAGAAGACCGCCGACACGTGCCATCCTGAGAGTGTCTTGGAGGGATTCCGCGCAAAGAGGAGGAGGAGGAGGAGGAGGACAAGGAGGTGGTGAAACAAGAGGAGGGGCAAGAGAATTAGGATGAGGAGGAGGAAGAAGAAGAAGAAGAAGAAGAAGAAGAAGAAGAAGAAGAAGAACACGAAGAAGAAGAAGAAGAAGAAGAAGAAGAAGAAGAAGAAGAAGAAGAAATTATTATGATGATGATAATGCCGATGGATATGAGGACAAGGGGGATGAAAATGAGGAGGAAGGAGAGACGGAAGATGGTGGAGATGATATGAAAAAATAATGGGAGATTGGAGAAGCGGAGGAAGAAAGGAATATGAAGAAGAAGAAAAACAACAACAACAACAACAACAACAAATTAAGATGAAGAAGAAGAAAGAAAAGGGGACGAAAAAAAGAAAAAGAAGGAGAAATAGGAGCTGTGGACTAGGTGTTTGTCGGTGGTGCTGGGACGCTGGCTGGGCGCGAAGAATACCAAGTGAGCGTGAGGGAGACGCGTGGGGCAGGCAGAAGGGCAGGTCACTGAAGGGACACTTTCTTGGGTGAACCCTTAGAGGCGTCTGGGTTGAGTCAGTAAGATGCTGTTAATGGTAATAATATGTACGTAAAGATAATTACTTTGCCATGTTTTTAAAAACTAGAAGTGTAAATAATTATCAAGTCACTGAAGTGTGACGGACTTTCATCAGCCTCTTTAAACGACCAAATGTGTAACATTTATTACTATATTTAAATCATCTTGTTACTTTGGATCATGGCAGAGGCAAAGAGTATGGACACCACCAGAATATTCGCCTCTTTACGCGACATCTGACCTGAAAATGAAAAATATTATTCAGATTTTCTGTAACACTTAGCAACTGCAGTTGGCCGATGAAGAGTTCATTTCAATAAAAGTATTATGCTACTTTGCTTCCTATTCTGATTTCACCTTAGTATTTTTTGTTATTGTTTTATAGTTTAGCTAAACGACACATATTGATGCAATTTTTTTTTATCTTTGCACTAAAATATTTATTCTGCGCTCACTTTCAAGTCTTAAAGGGAAAATATCACCAACAGCAAACGAGCGAGTATCAGCATCAGCAACAGCAGTAGCCTTGCCGTCCGCCCGCTCGTCCCGCCCCGCCATGGAATAAAGCGATTGTCTGACTCGCCGTCCCTCTGCAGAATTGGACTTTGTAAACAACCATCTCCTGGTGACGCCGCGAGCTTCAGGGATAAAGGAGTGAGATTTTTCTTCATTCGAGAATAAGAAATAGAAGGAAGAAAGAAACCCCAGGGAAGGGAATCTAAATCTAGATAAATATTTCACTTCACGGCGAGAAAGCTTCCACAGCCCAGTAGTACAAAGCCGTCAGTACTCGTTTCTTTTTGTTGTTGTTGTTGTTGTTGTTGTGTTATTGGGGATGCGTCTGGACTCTTTATGTTCAAAAGTTACATTATCTCTCTCTCTCTCTCTCTCTCTCTCTCTCTCTCTCTCTCTCTCTCTCTCTCTCTCTCTCTCTCTCTCTCTCTCTCTCTCTCTCTCTCTCTCTCTCTCTCTCTCTCTCTCTCTCTCTCTCTCACACACACACACACACACACACACACACTATCAATTCCTAATCATAACCTTTCGTCATGGAGTTCCAACCAACCCTAAACTTTGGGCTAAGCATTCTTTTCATCTACCCTCCCTTGGAAAGAGACTGAGGCCCAATTTACTCACACAGCCGTCAAAGGGACCATTACCAAGCTGGCAGAGGGACAATTACGGCTGTGCATTGAATGAGCTTGAATATGGCGAGAAATAATAGAAAATGAAAGAGAGTGATAAAAAGGAGCGTATCACATTACCTTTGGTGCCTTTGAAGCAGAGAGAGAGAGAGAGAGAGATTATGTATACTAAAGAATAGTCGTGTGCGTGGTTTAAACAAAAGCTGACGAAAAGAAAATTACAAATGCGATGTATAAACTGAAAGAAAATATATATAATTACATATTGATAATGAATAAAGAAAAAGTGTGAATAGAAACGTTTTGGCAACTTATTATCCCCAAGGAAAATATGTCGAGGAAGAACACTCACGTAAGCTATAAGAAAGGTCATTTGAATCCTAAGAAAAAACGGGGAAGGAGAAGCTATCAAGGGAAAGGAAGAAATGTAGCTTGTGACATAATGTAATGATAATAATAATAATAATAATAATAATAATAATAATAATAATAATAATAATAATAATAATAATAATAATAATAATAATAGTAATAATAATAATAATAGAGAGAGGGATAATGACAATAGAGAAAGAGTCGCCAAGAAGAAAAAAATGACACGGGAAAGGAAGATTGAAAGCCAAATATTTGCAGAGAGAGAGAGAGAGAGAGAGAGAGAGAGAGAGTCGGACAAGTGTGGCATTGAAGGGGAGGGATAAGAATTAATGGTAAAAAAAAGGTGTTAATGGGCACCCGCAGCCTCCGGACAAGACGAATGGCCCGCAGACTTTAAGGGAACGGCGCCCATCTTCACGCTCTCTCTCTCTCTCTCTCTCTCTCTCTCTCTCTCTCGCACACACACACACACACACACACACACACACACACACACACACTCAAACATGTATCGTTCTGTCATCATTGATT
Source organism: Eriocheir sinensis (assembly GCF_024679095.1). Taxonomy (NCBI): domain Eukaryota; kingdom Metazoa; phylum Arthropoda; class Malacostraca; order Decapoda; family Varunidae; genus Eriocheir; species Eriocheir sinensis. The sequence goes on from NC_066536.1 coordinate 10,542,397, forward strand.
GCATCATAATGGAGGAGCACTGAGGGAAAATGAAATAAATTCAGAAGAATGAACGGAAGGCATACTTAAACTTTGTAAAACGGAGCCTACCAGGCAAGGAAAGGTTTTGATTTTTGCTGAAACTGACGTGACAGAAATCAAAATGTTGTTAGTGTCATACAATGTGCTGTTCTTTTTTTTCAGGATACTTAAGACTTGTCAATGGAATTTTTTAATAATGGAATTAACAGCTTGCTTCATTTTTGTTGTTGTTATGCCTTTGTTTGTAAGCGTCTGTGACTCCTCGCACCAGGGGATTTGAGGATTGGGTTCAGAGCAGACTCGAAGCTCCATAAAGTAGTATTTTAGAAAAATTCTTGGGTAAAATTTTGTGAAATGGAGTTCACTTCATATTACTATATTTATGTTATAGTGTTAATATTATTGTTGCCGTGTAAAAGAGGGTGTGGCGGCGTAGTAGGTTAGAGCTCCAAGCCATGAAAGTGAGGAGAGCGGGCGAGGCCCTTCCTGACATCGCCCCACACGTGACGTCAGGAAGGGCAATCGGTGTTAGAGTTCAAGTCACAACGCCAAAGCAGAGGCACAAAAGTCACGGCCGTGAATAAAAGAAATGAAGATAGAGAAGATCGCAGTGTTGGGAAATCGACGCTACTTCCTTTTTATGTTATTATTGAATGCTTCTCAAATTCTCAGCACCTCCGGAGCCTACGAAAGAATTATAAAATATAATACTTGAAATTTTCATCTGCCGTACGTAGGATGAAGAAAAAAATAGTTCTCACTGAACGTGTAATATCAAATTTATAACTCTTGAAATCATCAGATTTCATTATATTATTTGAGATATCTATTTTTATGTGTGCTGTTGCGTGATTCTTCTTTGCATTTTTCTCATTTATTTTATTACCTCTTTATATTTCATCACAAATCTTGAAATTTTTCACATTTCTGTTTATTTATTAGTATTTCTTTACGTTTTTCTTTGCATTTCTTCGTATATCTATATACTTTCTTAGGTCGCTTATGCCACTTCACATTTCTTTATATTATCTACCTTTCTTCACATTTTTTATATATTTTTATTTCCTTGCATGTCTTTATTTCTTCACATACCTTATGGTCTTTTACCTTTCGTATTTATCCTTTTTTCCTATTTTTTACAACTCTTCATATATATTAATTTTCATTGCTCGAAATTTCTTTACATTTTTAGTAACTCTTTACATTTCTATAAATTATTATTTTTATTCCATTTGTTTCTTTACATTTGTTACCATATTATTTTTCTTACTTATTTCATTTAACTTCATTCTTACGACAGCAAATTATCCATAATATGAGTGTGCTCTGAAAGGCCGCTTAGAGTACACCTTCCAGTCTCTTGAAGAAAATGTCCAGATCATCTTTCTTTTTTTTTATTTCATCGGCCACGTGAAGATTTGAGTTACGTCTGTACGAGAAAAAAAATCTGCGAGGTAATAATACTCTTCTCCCTCTCCGTACACTCAGAAAACGAGTCTGAATAGCGTCTTTTTCTTCCATTACGTTCCCTTTTTTCCTCGCGTGCCGGTGGATCGTTAATCACCTGGACCATTAGGAAGAACAATGATCTCAACGTGTCCTGACCAGCCACCGCTAATGACCCACATCTACGAAGACCCACTCCATGATTTACAGAGACGGTGTTGACATTGTTGTAGCTTTTTTTACTTGTGTTTTGTGTGGTGGTGGTGATGGTGGTGGTGGTGATGGGTGTTATGATTATGAATATGGTGGTGGTGGTATGGTGAGCTATGGTAGTGTGTTATTGTGTTATTATGGTGTGTGTGTGTGTGTGTGTGTGTGTGTGTGTGTGTGTGTGTGTGTGTGTGTCTCTCTCTCTCTCTCTCTCTCTCTCTCTCTCTCTCTCTCTCTCTCTCTCTCTCTCTCTCTCTCTCTCTCTCTCTCTCTCTCTCTCTCTCTCTCTCTCTCTCTCTCTCTCTCTCTCTCTCTCTCTCTCTCTCTCTCTCTCTCTCTCTCTCTCTCTCTCTCTCTCTCTCTCTCTCTCTCTCCTATTGATACGTATTAGTCGCCTACACCTGTTTTTTAAGTATATAATATATTTATTTTGAAACCTAATGGATGACGAAAATAATTCTCACGCACAGGAAGTAATAAGCAGGTGACGTCCTTCCTGTGCTTGCAATTAGTCGCGCAGCACACCTGTACAGAGCAATGCGACGAAATTAATTAAAGGTAGTCATAATGGAACAGTGACGGAAGCGTATTATTATCCCCTCCACTGCGACGGGAATAATGACTAAAGAGAAGGGCGCAGTAAAGAGGGAAAGACTCGTGTGCGGGGGGTGGTGGCGGAGGGGGTCTTGTGTGTAAGTGTTGGGGGGAGGGGGGGGTTGCGCGCGTGTGGGGGTGTGGGGTGAGGGCGTGTTTCTGTGTGTGTGTGTGTGTGTGTGTGTGTGTGTGTGTGTGTGTGTGTTCAGTATGTATGTAATATCTGATGTTATTACGTAGCGTCATTACACTTGTTTTATCATGGCAGTATTTATGAATTATGTTCTTTAAAAAAGATAAAAATGTGCAATTTGATAATGAAATTAGGTGTTACTTTACGTTTTATTTGCAACAGTATTGGCTGTAACTGTCTGCTGTACGTATCCTTCTTAAGAGTCCATATTTTGCTGCAGTGACTCATCCACATTCTATAGAAAAATATTTGGGACCCTTACAGCCCGATGCATTATGCCACAATTTACGAGTGATTTTGAACAAGTTTCTGAGCTCCGTTCCGTGGCTCGTATCCCTGGTCGTGTTACCGCTTTGTGATAATTCGTTTAAAGATTATGAAATGCAGCGCTCTTATGGCACACACGTTCGGGGGTACAAAACACCAAATTTTCACGTTCTCTGTAACAGTGATTATTGCAGAGATTATTTGTTGGAAGGAGCTCCGTTTATATATATATATATATATATATATATATATATATATATATATATATATATATATATATATATATATATATATATATATATATATATATATATATATATATATATATATATATATATACATATTGTGTGTGTGTGTGTGTGTGTGTGTGTGTGTGTGTGTGTGTGTAGCATGTACGTAGCTGTTAATATACGAAAACAAAACTTGTGGCTTTTTGGCTACGTGAAGGTAATTAGTGTTACCTTTGGAATAGTGAACTTTTCTCTTACAACTTTGAGCTAATTTGACGTTATCGCCGCGCCTTCCACTAAAACCTCAAGCGTGGGACTTTATTATTTATCTTCATCCCGGAAGGATTCCTTAATGAAATTACGAATTCTCTACAGCCGCGCCAACTTTCCCTCTTCGCTAGACTGTTACACATTATTCACCTCGTCGGTGTGTAAGGGTGATTAGGTGAAGCTGTCCTCTTTAACTTTTGTCGTCCCGTGAACTCGCTGGATTCAGCTCGAGGTGGGAAAAAGGTGACTCGTTTCAAGAATCAGGCATGATCACTTTTACGCTCTTGCAACATGTGCTCCCCTCCGTCTGTAAACAAAGCCGCAGAATCCGTATCATATTATTCCAAATCTTTACTTTTTGCTTCCTGTATGATCATAATAAATATGTTTGTGGTAGAGTTGTGGGATGTGGTAGAGTTAATCAAGGGGAGTTAGGGATGTTATTCTCGCATACAGGTCCATATATTATTTTGGTGAACACTGGATAGTGATGGATTATATGGCTTCTTTGTATATTATTAATTCGAGTCTGAATCGACACTCAGCTCAGACACTCGGATCAAACTCAAAGAAGGAAGAGAGTGATGTTCTTGCTTATCCCAGTTTGGGAGCAGCGATTAGCGGGCTTTTTTTTATTATTGTTTTTTTTTTTGTGCCCTTGAGCTGCCTCCTTTGTTGTAAAAAAAAAAAATCAAATGCACAACCGGGATCTGGGCGTGTAAAGGTCACGAAGTGACTTGGGTGTCATTCTCGTGGACTAGGAAGATACTAAAGTTTTATGGAGAGGAATTATAGACTAAAGGTGGTTCAGATGTTTTCTGGTACGAGTACTTGGTGATTATGGAAGGAAAAGCTGTCTAGATGCTCCGACAGGTGACTGGTGGCAGTAGCAATTTTCTTTAATGATTCTGTTTAGTTGTGATAGGAAGATTTTTTTAAACCATGGGGGGAGAGAGAGAGAGAGAGAGAATTTTTATTTTAAGAGATTTGATAAAAGCAAAAATTGTATCACTAATGGACTATTTGTCATGCGGGAGATCTGAGCATTCAGTTGACTTTGGTCTCGTTTTACGCCAGTTTTCATGTCAGCAAACACATACATTCATATTCTCTTTTGTCTGTATTAAACTCGGTGAAAAGCTTAATTTGGGGACAGTTAGAACAGAAGAAAAAAATGAAGGTGATGAGCAACGAAGGTATGCATTAATCCTGCCTCAGATAATTTTTTTAAAGTATTCTCGAAAATGAAAGATGACGCTAATATCCAAATGCGTGTCACCAAAAAAAGTCACGCGAAAGGTAACTGGAGTCCTTCATTCCTCATTTCGCGTAAGTCATTGATTACTTATCGTTATTTTTCACTAGTCTCTTCTTCTGTGTCTACCACCCTTCTGATACTTTAACACCGTTTTTCTTCAATGTACAGAAATTCCTTATATTTATTACATTCTAAAATGTGAGAACAAAAAACTGGAGTGTCGCCGTGACCTTTCTATTCCTTGCTCTAATCAAAGTGATGCCTTCCATTTTCTCTTCGGCAGCGCTCGCTCCTCATGAAACAAAGAAAACCCTCGCCGGGGGTGAAAGAAAAAGGAGCGCCAGCGTCGAACTTCTACCGTGATCTTGGAGATGGCGACTCCCACAGGGCGTCAATTTAAGACTAAAGTTTATTTCCAGAACGAAAGGCGCGCGGGAAAGTGAGGCGACGCGTATGCAAACAAAGGGATGTGGATGGGCGATGAAGGGCTGCCGATGAAATGAAGCAAGAAAATTATGCCGAGACAAGAAGAGATAAAGAAATGAAGAAAGGGATGAAAAGATAGTTCGGATGGGAAGGAGAAGAAAGAGGAACTTTGGGGAGTTAAGGAGATGGATTGGCCAGACCATAAAATGTTGAAGAAGTGGGCGGCCGAGGCGGAGAAGCTCCAGTCGAGACGAACCTGGATTTATTATTACCTTTATTATTTATTTTTTTCACGCCTTCAGCCTTTACTTTACGCATGCCTGAACGCTATTGCTCTGGTGTGACGTGACGTTTTTGGTTGATGTCAATCATAATTAAACTCCTTAAATTTTCCTTGTCACTGAGGAATGTATAGACATCCCATTCGCAGTCTATCTTTATTTTTTTATTCTTGATTAGCTCTGAAAAAAAAAATCACGGAAAAGATCATCCAACATGCGACTCGCCATGCAACCTTATCACGTCTGTGGCCAAAAGGCAAAGCTCATACATGCAAGCAACGCACCACGGAAAGAGTGATAAGGAGGAGGGCGAAAAAGGGAGGAGCAAAATAAGTATATAGACCAAAGAAGAGAAGAGAAAAATGAAAAAAAAAATCTTGAAAGTAATAAAAGGGAAGGAGCAAGATAAGAAAAAGGTGAGAAAAGTAAAATAAAAAGACAGCATTGAAGGAGGAAGAGGAGGAGGAGGAAGGGTAAAGGAAGAACAAGATACGAAAACCGGTACTTCAGTGACTATACGTAATAAGTAGCTCTGTCAATCGTGCCCCATTAACCCATCCTGTCAACCCTTGTCCATCATACTACCCTCTCAGCCCTGCCCCATCACCCCACCCCGGCATCCCTGCCCTATTACACCACCCTGTCAGCCCTACCCCATCACACCACCCCATCAGCCCTCCCTTACCACCCCGCATCGTCATCCCTCTCCTATCGCCCGCCCTGTCAGCCAACCCCCATCACCTCGCCCTGTCAGCCCTGCTCCATCACACAACCCTGTTAGCCCCGCCCAGACACGGCCACACCTTCACCCTGCTTCAGTACAGAAGTTGAGGAAGTCGGCAGAGCATGAAGGAGAGTGATTCAGCAGCAGGAGGAAGCAGCAGCAGCAGCACCACCATCACGGCAATGCTAATCGATGATCCCAAGACTCACCTGCTTCCTCCGAGATATCAGCAGGCAATATCCTCTCCCGACTCACTCCATTTTTCCCGGGTGTGAAGGCGGATGAAACAGAAGTGAGGTGTTGGAGGTTTATAGGACACCTTCGTTATAATCCGAGCACAGGACATGGTGCGTTTGTTGCGAAATATGAAAACTCTCCCTACTCCAACAGCGAGAATCTTATATTGGACGAATACTTGAAAATGTGTCAAGAAGGAAGCAACTGAGAAACAGTCAGAAGAAAAGAGCAAAGGAGAGAAGAAAGAGGTCTGAAGGGGTGAAATAAGAGAAGAAAAGAAAGGAGATAAGAGGAAATCAAAAGGAGAAGGAGTAGAAAAGGAAAAGCAAGTAGAGGATAATGAAAAAGAAAAAAGGAAAAGAACGGAGGGCTGAGTAAAAAAAAAGTGAGAACGTAGAAGTAGAGAGTAAGGAAGAAAAATTAATAAAGAGAGAGCAATATAAGGAAAAATATGAAATGGGCAGAGGAGGAATAAAGGAGAAATAATAAGTAACGGATAAGATACTTAAGCATATGACAGAATAGCAAAGAAAAGAAGGAGAGAAGAAAAAGAAAAGAGGAAGAGGATGCAAGGTTGATTCCTGGACTCCTATTGATCCGGGTTAAGACACTGAAGGAATGTTTTCTGATACCTCACATCACGGAGGATCGGCTTACACTGGCTTCTCCTGGCCCCTCCTCCTACTCCGCCAGGGTGGAGATGGACGGACGAAACAGGAGAGTGAAAGAAGGAAGTTGGAGAAAGGTTTTCTTTTTAGATTACTTCACCGCCGCCGCCACTACCACCACCGCCAAGAACAACAACAACAACAATAACAACCTCTACAACAACGCCAAATTTTCCTCCTTTTTCTACCAAAGCCTTGATAACGTATGCACTTTGATGACACTTGAAAAATAAGGGTAGCATCGTTTTTTGTTTCCTATACTCTGATAATATGTAATTTAAAACTGCTGCGCCCCTAAATCAGTATTCATCCATAAAGTGATACAAGACCAACGCAAATAAATGAATGTTTGTATTTCATCCAGAAACAACTTTTACTTCCCCTATATATTTTCTAACTTAGAATCCTCCTCCGCGTCCAGGACAACATGGGTTCGAGCCCCGCCCGGTGACGCCAAGCTGGGATTTTTCAGTCACCGCCGAGTGGCCTCAGACTAACCACATGCTGTCCAGAAGACCACCTATCAGCCCGGACTCTAGATTCTTGGATCAAAGATGAGCTCCGGGGGACAGCATGAGCCAATGCAAGATGGCGCCACTATAAACACTTGCCTGCGCCACAACGGGCTGGGGCCGACCATCAAGCCCTACTTCGCAAGCCTACTGGCGCCACAGGCGAAGACGTAAAAAATAAAGACTATATATATATATATATATATATATATATATATATATATATATATATATATATATATATATATATATATATATATATGAAGGTTCGTCTTCTAGGAAACTGCTTTCTGTCGGGTAAATCATGTTTCTGTAAGCAGCTGCGCGTCCCGTTTGAAGGCCTGAGTAGCTCGAAAATGGAAAGAAAGAAAGATGGAGGCAAAAGGGAGTCCGTCCCAGCTTCAAAGAAACCGACAGGGTGGGAGAGAGAGAGAGAGAGAGAGAGAGAGAGAGAGAGAGAGAGAGAGAGAGAGAGAGAGAGAGAGAGAGTACTAATGTATATTAAATGGAATTGCTGGTCAGCTGTGATTTATGCACCACATTTCGTCTTAGTGTCAATCCTGTAATGAAACTTATATAAAAGAAAGTAATGCATTAGAGAGCGCTTGAATATTAACCCATCGCTCTATAAATCAGGTGACATATTGCGCTCATAAATAACAGATTCTCCTCCTGCTCCAAACTAAGTCTTCGCAAACATAAAAGCGCTCAGAGAACAGTGATACGCCACCTGGTCTGCATCAATGAATTACAACCTCCCCCCTTTGCACTCACCTTCAGTACGTGATTTACTACCGTCGACGAGGAAATCGAATACAAACATTTGCGTTACAGCTCACTCGGCGTAAAATACAATGGGGCGCTTCCTTGCCTCATGTCTCATCGATGTTCTCCCGCCTTTCATGTGGAAGCGTCTGAAGAAGCCAGGAGTCGGATGATATTGGTGGAGTGTGGTGAGGTTTGGGACGCCATGTGTTATTTATGCATATAGCGAGCTGATTTGTTTTCTCTCTGCTGCCTTTCCTACGTATACGCTGTTAAGCTTAAAAATAAAAGTAAAAATTGCAGTGTGAGATATGTTGAGTTTGACGTTTATCTTCAAAATTAATTCTTTGAAAGCTTTGAAGCGATGAGTGATAGAATAGGATCGAGATTGGTGAGTTATACAGCCCATTTTGCATCTTATCACATGCACCTGCACGGATTCTCGAGCGTGCACACACAAAAAGAACAAATTTAGTAGAGTCACATTTCTACCTCATCGAAATATGTTTTGATGCTGCAGCTTGTTCATGTTCGCGCCTGCTCTTGTTTATATTAAAACGCATAAAAATACATTTTGACGATTTTTGCGCCTTGCATGACCGGCAAACATTTCCTGTGTCTCTCCCAGTAAGCATTTGTATGATAGTGCGTATGTATGCATGTGAGTGGGTCTATGGGTGTAGGGAGAGATGGGGGTATCATTGCTGGACTCGTAATCGCCAACCAAAACCTTCCTGAAAATATTATTTTAATTCCATAGACTGACCTACAGGTAGAACTGGGATCTCACGCACCACACACACATCCCCCTTCTCAATGGGAGACAGTATATATATATATATATATATATATATATATATATATATATATATATATATATATATATATATATATATATATATATATATATATATATATATATATATATATATATATATTTTTTTTTTTATTATTATTATTATTATTTCACTACGCTGATAGGAGCGGTTACTGTCTCCCATTGAGAAGGGGGATGTGTGTGTGTGTGTGGTGCGTGAGATCCCAGTTCTACCTGTAGGTCAGTCTATGGAATAAAAAAAAAAAAAATTTCGGGAAGGTTTTTGATTTTGAGTAAAATTTATAACTTTTGCAACCTACTCCGGCTTATCTATTGTTCTTTCGTTTCTCACCTTTTTCCTTACCATCTTTCTTTTTCTTTCTTTGGTCCTCTTAGTTCACTCTTCTTTTTCTTTACTGCCGTACATCTTAGAACTCTATCCGAACGCAGGGAGCACCCGAAACTCAACCATACTAAAGACAAGACTCAAGAAAAGGGAAACCTGATGCCCAGTGATTCAGAGGGTTGACATTTACCTCTCCAACTTGACCGCGAGCGAAGGTGTTTCCATTAGCGGGAGCAGGAGCTAATTAATCAGTGTCGTTCACCTGGTCGCTTCTAGGAAGAGTCTGACTCGCCTAATGTTGAAAGTTGCTCGGAGGACATCGTCGCGGCCGTCGTGACACATTAATATTCGTGTCGCTGAGTTGACTGTCACCTGTATAGCAGCCGCCTGGGAGGGAAGGCTTCAATATGTGTGTGTGTGTGTGTGTGTGTGTGTGTGTGTGTGTGTGTGTGTGTGTGTGTGTGTGTTTTCAGGTCCTTCTAATATGATAGTTGCAACATGGCAGTTACACATTTTCTCCCTTTCTTCGTGAGACCGATCTAAGGAGACCAGACACTTATTTTTGCCATTTTCCTGTTGTTATACTTACCGCCATTACCTTTACGGCACGCTGGGCCTCTGAACGATGTCTTCATCATCCCAACAAAGCGCTTAAACATCACTTCCTTAGTAGTTATTAAATACGTGATTGTCATTCATTAGCAGGTGCGGAAAGTTATGCATTTGTCCATACTAGTAATATAAATTACACGTTAGGTGGAGAAGTGTCATTGAAAATTAAGTAATCGCCTTATTTTTGTTGACGATGATAATATGCTTTTTTACACGTTAAAAAGATACACCCTCAGAATCAGCCAAACAAAAATATATTTAGAAAATTACGCGACACATTTGGATAAAATATTTATTGAAAAGTCTAAATATTCCTTCATACTCTTAATTAGAAATTATACTTTTCCATTTCTATAAATTATACACGCACACTTTCACACACAACCACACACGCACGCGCACACTAAAAAAAAAATAATAGTGATGTTTAGCCCTAGCTTCATTTCAACTTAGTTAGCAGATTATTATTTTTTTTTTTACAAAAAGGCAAATCAAAGACTTCTTATGAAAAATTATCCAAAGCAAGCCAAAGAAAAATTATGAAAATTTAAGGTAGCAAGGGAAAGATAATTTGTTTTTATCTCGAAGCGAAGCATCTTCTTTACTTGGTCGGATAGTATGGCATTAGGCTTCTCTGGATTAGATAATTCTCTCTCTCTCTCTCTCTCTCTCTCTCTCTCTCTCTCTCTCTCTCTCTCTCTCTCTCTCTCTCTCTCTCTCTCTCTCTCTCTCTCTCTCTCTCTCTCTCTCTCTCTCTCTCTCTCTCTCTCTCTCTCTCTCTCTCTCTCTCTCTCTCTCTCACACACACACACACACACACACACACACACACACACACACACACACACACACACACACATAAGAAGAAGAAAGGAAAACAAGTATAGGAGGATTAATTGACAAAAGGAATGAAGACAGGAGTGCAGGAAACGGTCGTCTTGGTAGAATTATCGGTCAGGAGGAAGAAGGCAACGAGGGCAAACGAGGAGAAGACGCGAAAATAATTTAGGCGAGCAAGTGTAGCCAAGAATTTTCATCAGCTTGGCAATCTATTTTTCGAAGGGGAGAAATCGGGTGCAACATTCCCTCACAAAATACACGAGATGCAAAGTTGGCGTCCCTAGGAAAGATAAAGTCAAATTTGGAACGATGAGAAATTAACTTTGATTCATGGACAAAATAAAAAAAAAAGAATACAACTGACTGATGAACGATAACCCGGAGAAGGATTAAGTTTAGGAAAGCTGATATGCATGAAATTAAACAGTGAAAGGAGCCATAAGTAGGGAGAATTATCGACTAAAGGAGTTACGAGAAGCGATTATGAATGCAAATAGAAACAGAGGCAATGAAGAGGGAGGCAATTATTACTGAGTTTTATTATAATCTCTCTCTCTCTCTCTCTCTCTCTCTCTCTCTCTCTCTCTCTCTCTCTCTCTCTCTCTCTCTCTCTCTCTCTCTCTCTCTCTCTCTCTCTCTCTCTCTCTCTCTCTCTCTCTCTCTCTCTCTCTCTCTCTCTCTTCATATATTTCTTCCCTTTTCTTCCTTAGTTTTCCTTCCCCTCCCTTCTACTCACGTACTTTCAACTCCACCACTTCTTTCTTCTCCTTTTCCCAAACTCTCCTCATCACTTCTTTTTCGTTTTACCTGTCTTCCCTTTCTCCGTTTACCTCCATCTATCCCTTCCTTCCGCTCTTTCGAACTTTTCCCTCTAACTTTGCTTCCATTCCTATTCGTTCTTCATTTCTCTTTTGCATCCTTCTTTTTTCTTTCCTTTTTTCACATAGTTTTACTCGCTTACCATCCATTTTCTTTCCTACTTTCTTGCTTATCTCTTTTACCCTTTTCGTTACATCCACTTTTAATCCTTGCATCCCCTTTCCATCCCTCACGGCGTTTCAATCAGTCAGTTCCCCCGTCCTCCCTCTACTCCTTGAGCACCCAACATCCCCCCACGTGCTGCCGAGGAGATGGAGGTGGAGCTGCGGTGCCCTGAAGGAGGAACGGACAGGCGGGTAGTGAACGTTTCCGCTGCGCTAAATTGAATTACTTAGTGTAGTTTGTGTGTTGTCGTCTTGTTTGTTTTTATTTTGTGTTATTTTTTTTTCGAGGCATGGATATGGAGAGCTACACACAAACACACGCGCGTTCATACATACACACGCCCCCCCCCCCCACACACACACATACACTCGTCTCAGTATTATTATTTCCTCCTACACTACGCATTTTCACGCCTTACGCCTGTCTCTTGTCGTCATCGCTGCCTTTTTTTTTTTTACTTGATGCTAAATTATCATATACATCTCGCTCTTTCGCGTGCCCGTCTAACTCTTCCCCAAATATACATACATCATAGATAAACTTTTCCAGAGGCAGTGCTGAAAATTTTCCTCTCAAGTCCACTTCTCTCACGGTGGTTCTCATCTCCAAACTTTAAATTTGACTCGCCTTCAGAATGTCCTCCATTTTCCTTAAACTTTCCTCCGCTTCCTCTTTCTCTTTCCCCGGGGAGCGGAGTGAAAAGAACGGAGACAAAGGTGGATTTCACGCTGCGTCCTTCACTCCACTGTATCCATGAGCCCTCTCTGAAAGGCGCTCTTTTAACAGGTCTTCCAAACCAAAGAGAACCAGTTTTGCCATCCAGGCGTGCAAGACCTCGGCTGCAGTGTTCCCAGCAAAGTGTAGCGACTATCAGGGAAAGAATATCATCCTCTGTGGGTGGCTTAGTGAGGCAGCGGCGCGTACTGTCTATTTCCATGTGTCATCTGAACTGTCATGTGGGAGGGAGGATAGGGGTTGAAAGTCCGAGTAGGAGTCTGGAGGATGGCTAGAGGCGGCGTAATAAGGTCCATCACATGATTCATTGCATGTCTTGTTTCGGGGTAGAGGTTGAGAAAGTTCTGAATTTCTGAAAAATCTGTGGCTGGCGGCATGATTCCCTGAAGTACGTGTGTATCTAGCGGTCGAAATCATAAGGTATTCTCTGGCTGTCAAATTTTCTTTCTCAATGTATATTCAAAGAGAGTTTTGTGAAGCCTTTGTTGTATTACTCTTTGTCTGTCGACCTACTTAGTGCTTTTTGGTGTTTGGGTGTTTTCTCAGCTGCGTATAATCAAGAGTTACCGTGTTTAGAAGCCAAGTTTATTCAGAATTAGGATATTTCTTACACACACACACACACACACACACACACACACACACACACACACACACACACACACACACTAATCACATACAGTTTCACAGAGTATAAAAAAAAATTCAGAATAATCCAATTTAATAATCTCCTATACGCACTTTTATATATTTTTTTTTTTTGTAATTCACTTCCTCGCAGTAAATGGAACAAAAATAGTGTGTGTGTGTGTGTGTGTGTGTGTGTGTGTGTGTGTGTGTGTGTGTGTGTGTGTGTGTGTGTGTGTGTTCTGCAAATGTGTAAGTTTGGGCGTAATGGAGCTGCACCATAAAAAAGACTCCGAAAACATCCTTTCCCACACATATTTTCCCGGTTGAATTTTCCATATCCACCTTCCCGAGCTAACCACTGCTGGGGTGAAATTATTGACACACACACACACACACACACACACACACACAGACACACTATCACCATATATCCACTCCCTTTACTGCTACATATACTAAAGAATTTTGTGAGTTGTTGGAAAAGTATATGGCGCGTTCTCCCCCCGTGCAGGCTCAGCGGGCGGCGGTACTATTGCTGCATGCTGGAAATACACTTAGCGACGAGGTATTGCTGTAACTCAATATTTCTGCCGCCAGTGGTGCCTGCTTCTCCACGTGCCAGAAGGTAATACAGTAGAAACAGTCTCAATAGTAGTAGTAGTAGTAGTAGTAGTAGTAGTAGTAGTAGTAGTAGTAGTAGTAGGTAGCACGATTTTTTTTTTTTTTTTTTTGACGTGATACATTGATATTTTATTTCCAGCTTTATGACACGAGTAATTCAATATTCTACACTATTTTCTTTGTTGCTGTGTGTGTGTGTGTGTGTGTGTGTGTGTGTGTGTGTGTGTGTGTGTGTGTGTGTGTGTGTGTGTTTTCCCTGTTATTCTTTCGTTTTTTTGTTGTTATCTGCATATTCTCTTACATTCTATTAAGAGCGTTATGTTTTCGCTCAGTTTACAAACGTGTTGTCATTATTGACTGCCTCTGAGCGTAACACATGTCCCTGTCAGCTGTGGCTTTGCTCGTATTAATCAGTGACCGCATTGCTAACACCTGCTGTGTCGCTGTGGGTTCGCGCCGCCCACACCTGCACACACACACCCCATGGGGCAGACCTCGGGTGGGGAGGGCCGTGTCTGCAGGTCCCGGCGGCCCATCACTCACACACTGCCGCTGACACGATCACCTGAACACTGCATGATTCATTACCGACATAAGAGCTTAGGAAAACTGATCACTTGTATGCAGGGGATAATAATGGCTGCTACATGATGGATTAGCAAGATCAAAGCTTTGGAAACACTGTTCCCAAGCATGGATTAATAACTCCTGCATTTGTTTTATGTTATCATTTCATTTTATTTTATTATATTTATCATTTTGGAATATTTCTTGTTTGTTATACATTTTATAAAATAGTAAAAGTAGAGAAGTTAGTGAGAGATTGTCACAGGGAATTATTTTACAACAAAAATGGAAGCATTATCTCGGCAATTGAGCTTAATTTTTTTGGGGGGGTCTTTTTTTTCGGGCGAGCAGCTTGTTGAAGCTAATTTATCATAGTTTTATTTTACCCTTGGACCGTCTTTTATGCTATGAAAATGTCAACCACTCACACGTCTCATTCAGACACCGGCGTTTTCATCGTCCGTGTCCAATTCTTTCCATTTCATAAAAGATTACAGACCTGGCGGTCCGGCGGTCTGGTTTCTGAGAGCCCGAGGAAAACACTGTCGTCAGGGGCACAGTATTGCAGGTGATGCAATTTTCTTTCTCCTGTATCTGAATACATCTGCTGATCACGTGTTCAGTTGTGTCGCTCATCGCCACATTTCGTTTGAAAGGTTTAGCCACTGCTGCACTAATGCGAATTATTACAACGCAGCCCCGATGTCACTCCGTTAAAATGACGTCATTACAAATGACCGTGCTGGACTATTTTTGAGAGGACGGGAGGGTGATTAGAGTTGGGGAGGAAGGGAAGAGGACACGGAAGGTGAGGTTAGGGAAGGGCGGGGTAGGGCAGGGTGGGGCAGGGCAGGGCAGGGCAGGGCAGGATGGTGCAGGGTGTGGGAGGGTAGGGAAGAACGCAGTCTATGTAATTATGTGACATTTTTAGTGATGATATAAAGGCTGCTGCAAAACTGCGTTGGAAATTAATGCCTGTGATAATGTGAGTGCATCATGCAATTAGTGGAGTCCCATTCACGAGTCATCCGGCGATACATCTCGTTATACGGTGAGTGCATGTCGTTGGGGGATAAAAAGAATGGATGGACGGACGAACTGGGATAAGAAGACAGACAGTAGGAGACAGAAAATACAGAGAAATATACAGATAAATGAAGAAAAGAAGAATCAGATATATAAACAAACAGGCAGTTATAGAGCCGGATTAAAGTAAAAATATACAAATGAAAAATTGACAGACGGGCTCACAGAATAAAGCGAAAATAAGCAAAGTCGAGGAAAAATAGATGCAGACGAAAAGAGTGACAAGAGCAGCTCAAAAATCAAACAAAAAGAATACAAGCTGAATCTCAACACTTAACTCGGTATTCTTGCGCATTTATAAAATTTAAATCATCACTACCACAAATGACGCAGCTTCGTGCCTAAATATGAGATGCTGCCCAGGTATTTACTAAGTTCTGAAAGGGAGGAAAGAAAATAGACGTCTTGGAAATAGACCCAACACGACTACAGGCGAGTAATTTTGTAATCTTCCTTTTACCCGGCAGCATTTATTTCCCCGGACTGGAAACAGGTAACTCGCGAGATTATGCTACCTGGCCTTGAACTCTCCCTCATGCCTGTCTGGCCTCCTTCATCACCATCATCATCTTCGTCTTCTTCCTCCTCCTTCTTCTCTTCATCACTTCCTCCTCTTCCTTCTACTCTTCGTCTTCCTCCTCCTCCTCCTTTCCCCCATACTACAACTCCACCTGTATTTCAACTTCTCCTCTTCCTCACCCAACTTCTTCTCCTCCTCCTCCTCCTTCTCCTTCTCCTCCTCCTCCTCTTCTTCGTGCATATACCATTCATACCACATTTGTATTTCAACTCCTCCTCCTCCATATCTTTCTCCTGCTTCTTCTCCTCCTCCTCCTACTCCTCCTTCATCTCTATCTTCTCTTCCTCCCTTTCTTCTTCCTCTTATCTGATTCTCATTCCTTCGTCATCCAATTCCCTTCCTCTTGTCGCCTTCTTATTCTTTACCTCTTAACCCTTTCCTTTCTCTCACCTCATCTTCCCTTCTCCCTCATATTACCAGGCCTGCCCTTTCATCTCTCCCTCATCATCATCATCATTTTCCCTGCACCACCACCACCACCAGCACAACCACCACCAACACCACCACCTCCACCACCACTACCTCTTCGTCTTCCTCCTTTTCCTCCTTTATTCCTCTCAACGCATTTTCTTTAACGTCCTTGAATTCTGCTTCCTTTCCTCCTGTAATCTCTTTTCTCTTTCTTCCTCTCACTCTCTCCTTCGTTCGTCCCACCCTGCCTCCCCTCCTCCGCTCTTCTTCATACGCTTGCAAATTTCCACATGCATTTTGTCCTTCGCCATCACATTCTCTCTCTCTCTCTCTCGTGCCCTTTTGGTATTTGCACCACATTTTGCAGGAATGTTGCCAACTAGTTTTTTTAATGTAAGTTCCGATGATTCCATCCTTGCACACAAAGCATTGGAAGATGTTTTTGAAAAATAAAATATCTCTCAAGCTGGGGCGTCATCATGACCGAGTTTTGATTTTCAAGACGCCCAAAGAGTATTTCTAGGTCGATGAAGACTAAATAATGATGATAAAAACTTTACTACACTTTTTTAAAACTTTATTGCTCTGATTATTTTTCGCTAATTATGCACAAGAACGTTTCACCTCTTCTGATGAACTAAAATTATACGAAGTGATACAATTTGTAGGTGTTAAGCAAGGTGACGCAATATTTCCCAATTATTTACGGCTTGCTTAATAAGAGAAGTATTTTCGAAATTAACGTTGGGTAAGATCAGAATAGAGTAGAATCAGATCAAAATAGACGGTGACTCACTCCCTCGACAACCTGCGATTCGCAAATGACAGGTGTGCTAAGTGATTCCGAGGAAAACTTACAAAGATTGATCGAGGATTTCCACTTACAAGAGTTTAGAGAGAGGGTGTGAAGATGGCAGGACAACATATAATTACCTGAAAAAATTGACATGAGAGTAGAGGAATACGCATAACTACGATAACTACGCCCACTTTTTTTTTTGTTGTTGTTTTTTTTGTTTTTTTTGCGTTCGGCCTGTTGCACTGGTAGGCTATCTTGATGGGGTCTGCTGGTCGGCCCTTGTCCGTTCATGGTGCAGGCAAGTGTTTATAGTGGCGCCATTTTGTTTTTGCTCATACTGCCCCCCGGAATTCATCTTTGCTACACTTGAGAGAGTTTCGATAAAGTCCGGGTTGATAGGTGGTCTCCAGGACAGCATGTGGGTAGTTTTGAGCCATTCGGCGACGGTTGAAAATTGTCAGCTTGTAGCGGCGGGCGGGACTTGAACCCGCGTCCTCCAGGACACCGCACCCGCACGCTGACGACTCAGCCACCGACTCCCTAATGTTAATAGAAATGGGATGGGGCATTATTGATAAATAAGAAAATATAGGTGTGTGACCGGTGTAGCTATGCTGCTATCTACTTGAAGGTGACGTCCACTATGACATATATTTGACGGTGTTGTTTAGCTGTATTGGGTCAAGTTATTCTTAGCGCCAGTGAGTCTGTATTCATGTTTCGATTTATTTCACATAGAATCACTTCAATCATTGATCCTCTTCTTTCTATTTGTATTTGTCTAGGTCTGTGTGTGTTTGTGTATTGCACCTTTACCCGTCTCATCTCTGCTAGTCCCAGGTGTATCAGCCTGATATTTAAAGGTGCACCTCTGAGTATCCAACATAACGTTACCCAAGAAAAATAAGGCTGACTGGTCGCTCCAGCCGCCTTTGTCCGGCTGAAGCAGAATTGGTTATTTAATAAGAAATGAGTTGCAACACAGAATTCGCATAAGTTAGGGGAGACATATTATTTGTTGGGGAGGTGAAGCTTGAACATTTGCCAGAGCAAGATTGAATACGTCGATATCGGACAAAGAGTAGTTAGTTGTGAAATGTTTTCCTTGTTTTGTTGCTGAGAGATAAATAAAATAATACTGAGAAAGTAAAAGTTGCATGATTTAGAATAAACTAAAACAAACGAGGGTGAGCAAAAACATTGTCTTTACTTAAACGATTACTAGAAAGCAAAGAAACTTACTGTAATGATGAAAAATGAGATAAAAAAAATATATAAACAAGAAATCAGGAAAATAAAACACTTGTATGGTTGAAAAAATAAGAAACGAAGAAAAAGTAGTGAAAATGCTTGTTGGAGCCTCATTTATGTTACAACTTCCCTTTTATTTTTTTTGTCAAGAATCTAAATAAAACCATCATCATCATCCCCATTCATAAGTTATTTCTGACGGAAAATGTGATCCAAAGAAGGAAAAGGAATGGAGGAGGAGGAGGAGGAGGAGATGAGAGAAAAGAAGGAGATGATAGAAGAATGAGAGAGAGAGAAAATAGAAAAAGAGATAAAGAAGAGAGAGAGAGAGAGAGAGAGAGAGAGAGAGAGAGAGAGAGAGAGAGAGAGAGAGAGAGAGAGAGAGAGAGAGAGAGAGAGAGAGAGAGAGAGAGAGAGAGAGAGAGAAGTAGTTTCAACACCTTTTTATAATGCATGGTGTGCTAAAGGAATGGCTGTTACTTTTTCTCTGTCTCATCTATATACATTTGTGGTATTTTCTCTCTCTCTCTCTCTCTCTCTCTCTCTCTCTCTCTCTCTCTCTCTCTCTCTCTCTCTCTCTCTCTCTCTCTCTCTCTCTCTCCCGGCAGGTAATCTCATTTTCACCTGTTTTAATAATGCCTTTCTGGAATCAGGTGAAATACGAATTACTTCCAGCGCATACCACCGGGTAAACACACACGCACGCACTCACGCACTCACACACACACACACACACACACACACACACACACACACACACACACACACACACACACACACACACACACACACACACACACCAAGAGAATATACGCCTCTTGGTCCTCTTGCAGGCGTGTGTTATCTCTCTCCCTCTCTTTCTTTATTTTTATTTTTTTTCCTCAATCTCTTATCTTTCCTCCCCGTCTCTTTATCCCATCTGGCCAGTCATATCACGGCTCTCCCTTTGTCGTCATCTCTCCCTAGTTCACTCTCACTCTTTGCTAACGTGTTTTCCCTCCCTCACCTGTCTCCTCCAGGTATGATGTTTAGCCTTTCCCTTTGGCCCCCTTCCACATTTTTTTTTTCCGCATCCCTTTTTGGCCGCTTCCTTTCCCTTTCTGTTTTTGTGCGTTCCCAACAAACCTTTGACCTTTTCTTCATCATCTGAACATTCTCCTCCTCCTTCTTTTTCCTCGTTTCTCTTACTATTTATGTTTTACTACTACTACTATTTTAATTATTACTACTACTATTACTACTACTACTACTACTACTACTACTACTACTATTACTACTACTTCTACTACTAATAGTTCTGCCTTCATCACCTCTACCACCACCAGTACTCATTCTTCTCTCCCACCAGTTATTTATCTATCAAATACTCGTGTGCTTTTGCCTTTCTACCTCGTCCTTGCTCTCCTGTTTCTCTCCTCCTCGTTGTGCTCTCTCCCTATTTTTTTTTTCTGAGGCTGATGAAAACAAAACAAAATTAAATTCCTCCAAAGCTTCCATTGCATCCAGTTCAGTTCCCTTTCAGGTCCCACTAAGGCCTGCATTCCTCTTTGTCTTGCAGCCACATACCAATTCCTCCTCCTCCTCCTCCTCCACTTCCTTGTCTTCCTCATCATCGTCCTCCTCACCCTCATCGTCCTCTCACTCTGTCATCAGTCTTTTCAACACTTTCCTGCCACTCCATTTTCACATATCATTTACTATCTCTCTCTCTCTCTCTCTCTCTCTCTCTCTCTCTCTCTCTCTCTCTCTCTCTCTCTCTCTCTCTCTCTCTCTCTCTCTCTCTCTCTCTCTCTCTCTCTCTCTCTCTCTCTCTCTCTCTCTCTCTCTCTCTCTCTCTCTCTCTCTCTCTCTCTCTCTCTCTCTCTCCATTCCACCCAAGTTTCACCTTCCATCCTTGAATAGCTTCGCCGGAATACAAGGAAAGAACAAAAGGGAGAGAAAGGAAGAGAGAGAGAGAGAGACAGAGGTGAGGAGAGAGGAGCCGGAGGAATGGAGCGCCTTGGGAGAGCGTCTGGGTCGAGTGAGAGTGAGTTAGCAGGATAATGATGAGGGAGAGAGAGGAGGGAGGCACAAAGGAGATGAAACAGGTGAAGGAACGGGGAAGCAAGGAGGGAAATGGAGCCGAGAAGTCCTTGAAGAAGAAGAATACGGGATAAAGTTAGTGAAAGGGGAAACTCTGCTGAAGGAAGAGAATGTTCGCAGAGAGAGAGAGAGAGAGAGAGAGAGAGAGAGAGAGAGAGAGAGAGAGAGAGAGAGAGAGAGAGAGAGAGAGAGAGAGAGACAGACAGACAGACATACCCACAGTCACCCACCTTGAAATGCTTGTCAGTGAGCGTACCTGCAACACAGCGAACCTTAACTACACGTCGCTTCTGTTTCTATGCAGGGAGCGGAGAAGGAGGATGCAACAACAAAGGCAATAGTACGGAGAGTGAATCAAGTGACAGGGACTGAGTGGGCACGGGAATGCAGGCAGACACTTGGCTTGAGAGTCGGGGAGGATCTGGGAGGTAGACGAAGAGGTACGAGAGAGCGAGATAATATATTCGTGAAAGGCGAGAGGAAGGGGTCATTGCCCGGGAATTGCATTACTGGGAAAGAAAAGGAAATGACGGAGGAAAGAGGCCGAAGAAAGTCAGTGTGGGAGGAAGGAAAGTTAATGATGAAGGAAGGAGCGGAGTGGGCGTTATGGGAAAATGGAAAGGAAATGCAAAAGAATGAAGGAAATGAAAAGATAATAACAAGCATCGGAACGGGAATGAAAAAGGAAGTGAGAGGAAGGAAGAAAAGAGAAAGGGAATGATAACAAGAGCCGAGAGAAAGGAAGGAAGAAAGTCTAGGAAGGGAGGGGATGTAGAGGGTGTTAAGGAGAAGTAAAGAGAATTGCAAGGAGGAAGGAGGAAGAGATGTATGGACGAGTGCTAAGGAAGGCAGAAAACAGAAAGGGGATAATGGAGTAAGGAAGCAAAATGGAACAAAGAGGACAGAACAGAGAGCAGAAAGAATATTGTGGAGAAGAAAATGGGAAGGGTAAGGAGAAAGGAGGTGAAGATGGAAGGAAATGAGATTGAGGAAGAAAAGAAATATAAGTAGACGAGAGGTAAGGAAAGGAGGGAACAGAGAGCATGTAATGGAAGAGAAAAAAATTGGTAAGACAAGAGAAGGGAAGTAAGGAAATAAAAATAGGAAGGAGGGCAGAGAGGATGTTAAGTAGAGAAAAAGAGAAGGGTAAGAAGAAAGAGAGGACAGATAGAAGGATATATAAGAAGAGGGGCAGAGAGGATGCAGTGGAAAAGAAAAGGAAATGGTAAGAAGGGAAGGAAAGATGGACACACAAAGAGGAACGGAACCAGAGGAAGAAAGGGGAATAGATACTAATGATGAAAGGGGGAAAAGATAGAAGGAATAGAGGAAGCGGGGCAGAGAGGGATAATTATATGAAAAATATACTGGAACGGGTAAGGAGGGAGGAGGGGGAGAAAAGTTTGGCAGAGCTCTCGCGTTTCTTTACCGAAGTTGGTCTTAATATTCCCCGCACGCGACGGAAATAAAAATTGTATGCATTTGGGAGGCGCGGGTAATGTGTTCAGGCGCTCTTGTTTGGTGGCCTCGGGGGCATGGAGAAAGGCGGGCGGGTTGGTGTGGGTTGGCTGGAAGGGGTTAGGAGTGGAGAACTTATTGAGGGGTTAGGGTTCAAAGGGATTGGGGTGAGGTTCGATTTAGTAGGGAAAAATAGAAAGGGTTGATGTGGGGTGGATGTGGAGCAAGTGGACAAGGGAGTGTAGCGGTGTGACTCAGCTGGTGGAGAAGAAGAGAGACGGAGAAAGACAAATAAAATCATACTACTTACGATGAGATATGATTTAACGGTTTCTCTTATTTTCTTTTAGTATCAAGTTTCATGAAATTCAAGGAAACGTTGCTAATATTTTTCATGACAAGACTAATAAACATTGAATCGAGAAATTTGCCTTAAACAGCAGTAAAGTAAAGCGTTCAACTTGTGAGATATTCAGAGAAGTGAGTATATCTAAGGAAGGAAACTGGAGTATAGACATTCGATCAGCAGTATTATAAACCTATATATATATTGTATTGTAGTGACCCAGCATTTCCCTCCTTCGTCAAATTGATTAGGGTTAGGTGAGAGGCCTAGTGGGTGAAGGACGAGAAAAGGACACGTCTCGGCAGCTGCAAAGTTCGATATAGGTGACGACACAATTGGGTGGATTAGAAAGGATAAAAGTTGTGAGATGAAAATTTATGTAATGAAAAAAAAATGTTCATAGAAAGTAACAGTGATGGAAGGAGGACGGATGCGAGTGAAAGACAGGAGAAATATGACGTACGAAAAAAGGACTGAGAAGAGTGCACACACTCGAGACACATTAACATTACATTTACATATAAATCTCTCCCACTCCAGCCCTCGGCGCCGTCTTTAAAGAAGTGTAAATTGATGTCACTGATAATGATGTGTGTGTGTGTGTGTGTGTGTGTGTGTGTGTGTGTGTGTGTGTGTGTGTGTGTGTGTGTGTGTGTGTGTGTGTGTGTGTGTGTGTGTGTGTTCATTGCCTTGTGAGCGGCCTTCCTGACAGGTGCACGGCCTCCCAGCCAGCAGCAGGGCGCGGAAGTTAGGACGGTGTGATAGTATTTGGAGCCTCGATTGAAGACGTAGGTGGTACTGATTGTGATCGTGTGTGTGTGCGTGCATGTGTGTGTGTGTGTGTGTGTGTGTGTGTGTGTGTGTGTGTGTGTGTGTGTGTGTGTGTGTAAGCATGAAGGTTGGATTTTATATTCAGTGCATATCCCATTTAATCCGAGTAAGCGTTTGATGTGCTGCGGCTCCACGCACTCCCTTACTTGCCTGCCCTCATATCTACATAACACACACACACACACACACACACACACACACACACACTATAAAAAGAAGATACCATCAACGCGTATCTCGCATTCTCGTAGATAAAAATCACCTGGTGTTAAAGAGTTACCGCGAAAAATAACGAACCTTTTTTTTTGCATGGCCACCTCTCCACGTAGCGCATCCTTTCCTCTCCCTTCACCCACCCCACCGCACCCCAAGCACACACAGGCATTGCTTTGAGGGCGTGCAGCCAGCCACCCACCGCCGGGACAGAGCAGGGCCGCCGCCGGGAGGGGCATTACCATTGTGGTGAGGCCGCTGGAAACAGTGCATTGTGTTGCCACCGTGACCGTGCCGTCCCCTCTGTGCTGCCACCCTCCCCCCCCTGCCTCTCACCGCCCCCCACACCCTCTACTACCCCCTGCTGTTGGGAAGCCACGTGTTGCCACCCCAAGGTATTCATTCCAGTGCTTCTTCTTCCTCTTCCTTTACCTGTCTTCTTTCCATGATTTTCTTCCTTCCCCTCTCTCCCGAATCTTCCTTTCATTCCACATCTTCCTACCGTGCCATCCCTGCTGTCCGGCTTGTTATCTGCTTGCTCTTCCTTTTCTATATTTCCTTCTGCTAAGTCCTCCTTCCGTGCCTCATTTTCCTCTTTTTCTTCCTCATGTACCTGCTGCTTCTCTTTTTCCTTCTTCCTTCTCCTCCTCCTCGTCCTCCTCTTCCTCTTCCTCCTCTGTATCTTCCTCATTCTTCTCCATCTCTTCCTCTGTTTCCAAATCCTTTTCCTTCTCAACCTTTCTTCGCTGCTTGCCTCCTCCTCATTCTTTTATAAACTCTCCCTCCCCTCCCTCCGCCTCGTGCACCTCCCTCCGTCCTCTCCACACACCCTCGGAGGCTGCAATCTCACCAGGGAGGACCGTGACAAAGCAACGTGAGGGTATTCTTGTAAACTGCTGCCTCGTTAGTATTTACTTCCCTTTGTTGAGTGTCTGTTATAGAGGTGAGAGATATTTAACGTTTGCCCTTGGAGTTCACGTGATGGTCTCTTCCTCTTTTTCCTCTCTGTTGATAACCTCAGGACTCCACTTGGTCTTATGCATAACAACACCCTAAGCATCCACTTCCTTTCCTTAATGAAGACGATGGCCTGCCACCCTAGCTCACCAAGGAGGTTCTCAAAATAGCCGTACAAAGTATCACGCTCCCGGCAACCCACTACACGACGTTTTATTCTGATTAGTTTTCTGGTTCTTATTAGTAAACGTGAACATTAGCTCCCTACTGTATCATTTATTTTTTTACACAATGGTCAGGCACTGTATGAAAAAAAAATAAAGGATAAAAATGAAACGACTGTCTATCAAGGAAAATATTTCATGTGGCTAATAAGGTCAGGCCCCAGCCCTTGTCGATATGCTGCACATTAATTCTATTCTCGGAAATGGAAATCCGGATTGATATTAATAAAATAAGGAAAATATATTTAGGCATAATACTTATTTTCTCTGTCCCATCTCCCTAACTTATGCATGTACAAGGAAATAGAGAGATAGAGATAGATTTATAATTCTCTCTTCCTGTCCGTTGTTTCGAATAATCACTTCCATGTTTCATGAAGTTGCATAAATTATGAACGAAACAATGGTTCAGAGTTTGAACTTATTTTTCACATGTTCGTAAATAAAATAATATGATCCCAATATTGCTTTTGTTTTTTTCATAACAGCGGCAGAGGTTAGTTTTATGTGTCGTTATCATGTATGTTTGTTTCCTTATAGCAATATCTTGTATTATTCTATTAATTAATGGCCTTCGACGACCTCAGTCTGCTTGAGAAGAATGCCGGAAGCTTTACTTGTCCACTTTCTTATTCCTGTTTTTCTCTGCTTATTTATTGTTTTTCTTGGTCTTCCATTTCCGTGTTCTCTTCGTGAGTAATTACGGTTTATTATTTTTTTAACTTCCTTATACATTTGTCTGTCTCGTGGTCTAATCATTACATCCTGTTCTGATGAATAGTCTGGTTTGACCTTTCCCTGTTATCAAGGTATATAAAATTAATCTATCTTCTTTATTTTGTTTCACATCGCATTTTGGTTCCAATTTCAATTTTTAATGACCTAGTTGCCATTGCAAAAAGAATAAGCGAGATGTTAGCCTTTTTTTCACATTTTTTTTTTGCGTACGCTTCATATCCATGTTTTTGTTTTATTAATCATTTCGCTTCTCTGAGTTGCGTAGTCTATTGTTCATTCACTTTCAAACCTTTTTTTTTTAATTTTCATGCCCATTATTTAATTTTCTTGTTTTTACTGTGGGTTTACAAATCTTGTAGCTATTCAACTAGTGCTGGCAACTTGTATTTATTGTTTTCTGTCTCTGTGTTCACTGAATACGTTGATTTTTTTTTCTCATTATATTTACAATGCATTCTTAGTTTTCATCTACTATTTATCATCGAGATTTCACTCAGTGTTTCTAGACCATTGCTGTTTTCCCTCACTTCTTTTACTTTCTTGACTTTATCACATCTGCATTCCATTGTTGTGGATAATAAGAAATACAGTATAGTCTTTTTTTATCTCTATTGCCTTTGAGATTTTTTTATTTAGATTTTTTTTTCGTTCTGGTTTAATGTCATAAAAACTCCGGCGTTCTTCCTTTACCTGTCTTCTTTCCATGATTTTCTTCCTTCCCCTCTCCCCCGAATTTTCCTTTTATTCCATATCTTCCTACTGTGCCCTCCCTGCTCTCTGGCTTGTTATCTGCCTGATCTTCCTTATCTATATTTCCTTCTGCTAAGTCTCCTTCCGTCAGATCTAAGTTTTCGAGTCTTTTCTTTGGCGACTTTTAGTATTACTTTTTTTAATGAACGATTTTTGTGCATTTTTCCCGTAGTTTATTTATTGTTACTAAATTTGAATTGACTGAAGCGTTTGTGACACTTTTTTTTATGTTTTTTTTTTCTCAATACTTTTTTTTCTGAACTGACTTCCTGCTTAGTGCCATTATTTCTTCGTCTCTCTTCCCTTCCTTCACTTTTATACAGCACCTGATGTCTTACAATACTAATAGAAATAGAAAGCCCTTTATGCCTGCTCTTGTTATCTGTTTTTTCTTAACGGATTTCTCAGTTCCTGCTTCCGTGTTGGCATCGCACCGTATATTATGTTGTACCTTGCTGTATACCTGTCAACTGTATCTGTCTTCAACCGCCTCCGTTCTTTACTTCTGGAACGACTATTTCTTCCTGATCCGGTACAGCTAAATGCCTGACTAATTATAAGTGACGTCTTATTCTGAGCAGGAGGCAATACACCCAATATTGCCTCCCGTCAGACAGTCGTGGGCGAGGCTGGGTGGAGGAGGTGCAGGTTGGGTAGTATCGAGGCACACTCATATACCTGTCAACACCACTTAGTTTTCAGGCAGTTGTGCGACGGAGTATTAAGGAGCTCCCGCCCTTTCTTCCTCGTCTTTTCCTTTTTTCCTTTCGCCTTATTCCCTTTTGCAGGTAGGGTAGTATCGAGGCACACTCATTTACCTGTCAATACTACTTAGCTTTCAGGCAGTTGTGCGACGGAGTATTAAGAACGTTCCGCCCTTTCTTCCTCGTCTCTTCCCTTTTTTTTTTTTTCTTTCACCTTATCCCTTTTTCTACACCTTTTCCCTGCCCTACCCAATTATCACTTTCCTCTGTTCTCGCCGTAACTGCCCCGTATTTTTCGTTCCCATTCCCTCTCTTTTTCCTTTTATTTGTTGTTCGTATCATCTCGTTCTCACTAATCTCTTCATTCTCTTTCTCCATATATATTCTTACTCTTCTCAGTTTCCTCCCTAGCTTTCTCTGCCTCTTTCCTTATTCTGACCTTCCTTACCTCATCCCACCTTACCTGTACTGACAGATTTCTTGTTACCTGTCACGTTCAGCCTCGACGTCAATCACCGACCTCTCTCTCTCTGCCTTTGTTGTTTTTCATTCACCTTCTCTTGCCTTTTACCAGCGTCGTTTTTTTTTTTTTCCTCGACGTCAATCACCGACCTCTCTTTCTGCCTTGGTGTTTCTTATTCGCTTTTTCTTACCTTTTACCAGCGTCGTGTTGTTTTAGCTTCTGATGCCAAGACCTTCGTTAGTTTTTTTTCTTTTTTATATATATTCGTAAGGGGTTTTGCGCTTCTGGTATTTGCTACACTGCCTTCACCTTCGTTATTGATTTCTGTTATTTGCTTCCTTGTTAACGCTTAAAAGCTTAAATATCTGTTCTCTCTTTTTTTTTTTTTATTCGATGGTGAAGTTTATTCTGTTCTAAGTTTTCTATTCTCATCCTTTCTGTATGGAGAAAAATATGTAATTTTATTTAGATGTTACGTTGGGTTGAAGGTGTTTATATTAACCCGACATGATTTCAAAAGTGCATTCAAAAGTGACTAGATTGCATACTGAACAAGTTGTTTTCGCTCGAACCTGACCTTGCCACTGTAATTTCATTTTGTATAGAAATGTTTCAACTTGCTTTTCCTTGCATTTATTTTTATATTTCAAAGGAAAATTTCGCGAGACTCAAACGTGTAAGTAAGCATCATGAGTCTTTATATTAAGGCAACCACTCTACCTCATCCCTAAGGTGTGAAGTAGGGGACTGTCATGCCTCCTCCTCCTCCTCTTCCTTTTTCCCCTCGTCCTCCTTCTCCTCCTCCTATTCCTCCATCTTTCTTCTTCTTCTTCTTCTTCTTCTTCTTCTTTTCTTCTTCTTTTTCTTCATTTCCTTCCTCATCTTCTTCTTATTTTCCTCTTCCTCTTCTTTCTTCTTCTATACCTATATTTTCTTTGTTCTCGTTCTTGTTTTTGTTCTTGTTTTCTTCACATTATTCTCTTCCTTCTCCTTATCCTACTTTTCCTAATCCGGATCATCTTCCTCTCCTCCTTTTGCACTTCTTCTTTCTGCATTTTCTCTTCGCGTTTCGTTTCTTCCTGCCGTTCCTGGAAGACGCTTTGTTACCGCCGAGGAAAGGCTGACGAAGGACATCATTTGGTGTTCTCCGAAACGCACAGGAAGAAAACAGAGGATCCTTCTGGGCATCACCTTGTCTCAGTGCGTCTCGGCTTGCTGTGGCTTCTCATTACTTGTTTAACTTTATTTCTCACTGTCTTGAAATTAACTTTAGTCTTTTGATTTAGTTTTGGTTTTCTTTCTTTTTCCTTCGTGTTCTTTCACCTTTTTCTGTCACCTCCTACTCCTCCTGCCAACTGAATCTGCTTCTCCTATTTTCCGTCGTCTTCTTGCTGCTTCTTCCTTCTCCTCCTCCTCCTCCTCCTCCTCCTCCTCCTTGTCATCATTATCAGTACCATCATTAGCATCATCACCACCATCATCATCGTTATCGTCATTATCAGCCTCCACGTTACGTCGCTACCTTTGACATTTACTTACTCATATTTCTTCTGCTTTGTTTGGGTTTGTTGTCAACCTTTACGTTGTTCTTCCATATCTTGCTGCCCCTACCACTGCTGCTGGTGCTACTTTCATAAACATGCGAAATACAGATCCCTTTTCAGCAGCAGGAGGGAACGTTTAGACGACGTGCCTTGATTGCTGCTCACAAAAACAAGACGCTGGTTCTCCGCAGAAATGTACTAGGAATTTGATATTATCAGACCCGTCCTACGTCACGATATAAAAAAGTTGATGCTCCGTGACCGCCATTGTGGCCGCGTGTCCCCATCAGAGATAAGTCCCCACAGCCACGACGGCAAGAAAATTGTGTGTCAAGCGGCGCCGCAGAGTACGCCGAGCAGCCGACATCTGGCGCGGATATAGATAAATAACAGAACGGTGACTGGCAAAGAGGGTGATAACTTAGAGCAGCAAGAAGACATTTCCTATAAAAAGGGTGGCCTGCAAATAGCGTGGTGGCGGTGGACCATCTATAATTTGTCGGATGTCTTCGTAGAGACCAGGGACACTCATCTACCTCTTTAAAGATGGTGGTTCGGTGTGGTAAGGACCGGGGTAGCAAGAAGGCGATCTATTTCATGCAGAGAGAGAGGCGTGCAAAGAATGTCGTAGTGGCGGTGATGGCTCCTTGTACCTGAACCTTGGGTTATCTACAAGGGCCAGGAAACATTAGCGCCCGCAGTGGTGACGGTGTTGCTGGGCCGTGACATGATCTTCCTTTGAAGAAAAATATAATCAGTTAAATGAAATCTATTTATTTCGTTTCAAAATTCCTGAAATTGGAAAAGCAAATAACTTTCTTGCTTCATACACACACACACATATATATATATATATATATATATATATATATATATATATATATATATATATATATATATATATATATATATATATATATATATATATATATATATATATATATATATATATATATGTAACATAGCACCGTAAATGAAATCGTTTTCCATAACGTATTATTTTCGAAAAAATTAAGAGAGGGAAGCAAAAGCTAGACCTGAAATTGCCATGAGACGTGTTTACGTAGTCTTCTTTCCTGTAAGTCCTCGTCTCTGGCTTCAGCTTCATAACACCCACGGCCCTTGTTAAGGCGATCACGCCACATTAATGGTTTCGACCATCATACCGACCAATGGTAGAGCCCAGCAAGGCGGCTCCGTCAAGGCCGAAACGTATAAAGCTGAGAAAGCATGATTCAACGTCATGGTTTAACAAACGTAATGACCAAATTTTGATATACATTTCCTTAAAACGCTTCATTTTCCTAATTGCACGTTTCTTATGCTGCAGTTGAAGAATGTGTGTGTGTGTGTGTGTGTGTCTCATATATAGGCTACCTTTTTATGTGCCTCTGTATTTGCCTGTGTCAATTCGTGAAGGTGGGCGCACCCAGTGGCTGACAGAGAAAGAGCCTTGTAGAGCAGCCTGCGCCAAGAAAATGTTTGGATCGCAGAGAGCCTTCAAATAGCCCGCCCCGCCCCGCCCCGTCCTGGCCTGCCTTTCTTTGCTTCCTTGTAATCATGATAAAAGCGCTTCAGGCACACAAAAGCCTCCCTTTAAACAGGTATTCGGGGCGGGGCGGGTAAAGTGGCGCTGAGGGAGGCGTGACAGAGATGGGGTGAATGGTTTGGGAGAAGAGAGGTGAGGAGAGGAGAGGAGAAGAGAGGAGAGGTGATACAGCGCAGGTTTGATGGACGTTCCCTCTTTTACATGGGACCAAGCGCGGCGCCCGGAGTGACATGCAAAGCGGGAGTGCTGTCCTAACACGGTCATGGCAGAAAATGTGTAATTAGCTGTCTGACTGATGACGTGTTAGAGAGAGAGAGAGAGAGAGAGAGAGAGAGATGATAGATGGAATGATTAGGTAGTAATTCAACTGAAAACAGGATTAAGAGGAACAAATGGCATAACTGATGAACACGGTGACGAATAATCTTGTCACATAAGTAAACAAAGAAATCCATTAGTTAATAGATGCAAGATAAGGAGTTAATGCGCGTGGAAACGTTGAAAGTATTGTCATTTGAAGTTACTATAGCAGTCCTTCATTACATCGTCTTTTCTAGAAGTGTTTGTATGTGTCCGGTTTTTTTTTGTTTGTTTTTTTGGGGGTGGTTCCTAATGGAAAGTGTTGTGTGCCGTGCAGGTGTGTGGTTTGCTGATAGCCATGATGGGGCGGGATGATGGAAAATGACTGGAATTATACCTTGAGTTGCTTCCTAGACTGCCAGTAGGGACGGGTAAGGGGGAAGTGAAGGTTAAAGGGAAGGACCCCCACACCCCCTTAGCTGAATACGTTAGGGTGTTTTAGGGAGGGGGTAGTTTTGACGAGGTAGATATATAAAAAAAGACGTATAATTAGCGTAGATTTTTCGTATATAGATCTTTGTAAAATTTAGTCTTCCAAAATTTTATGCCTTCCCACGTCTTTCGCTTCCTGATGATTCTTCTCTTCATTATTTTCTCATTTTCTCATCTCGTCATCTTCTCATTTTCTTCGTGTTAGTCCTCGCCCGTGTCCTGGATTATCTTTTTTTTCTTCTCTTTTTTAATATTATTTCTCCTCCTACTACTTTTACACTACCACCTTCTCCTTCTCCACCTCCTTCTCCACCTCCTTCTCCACCTCCTTCACCACCTCCTCCTCCTCCTCCTCCTCCTCCTCCTCCTCCTCCTCCTCCTCCTCCTCCAATTCCTCTTCCTTACTCCTCCTCCTCCTCTTCCAGTTCCTCTTCCACCTCCTCCTCCTCCTCCTCCTCCTCATCATCATCATCATCATCATCATCATCATCTCTCCTCTTCGTCCTCCGCTTCCTCCTCCTCTTCATTCTCTTCTTCCTCCTATATTTCACCACCACCACCACAAGTCGTCATTATTACTACCACCACAGCCATTAAATTAAAAAGGAATTAGTCAGCCATCGCCACTCACATCACTATCTATCTTTATCAACATTGCCACTACTAACACTACCGCACCCTCCAAGACCACCCCCACCCCCACCCTCACCACCAGGGCAACAACTACACTTTAAAGAAAGGAATCACTAGCCATACTCCACCACCAGTCCACCAAAGCCAATCCACTTTTAAGGAAGATATCACCAAGAGATGACCACAACTACAACTAGCACCGCCACTCCGAACTTTCAGTGCCGCAGCCAGCACTATAATAGCACCACAATCTGAAGAGAAGTCCTTTAGTGCTTCATTCTGTCTGTGGTTCCTTCTTCCTTTCCCCTCGTCTTCATGTTCGTGGCTTCGCTCTAACGTTTGCTGCCTTCATCTCATCACAACGCCAAATCTTTCGTCTTCTGAAAGGATTACAGGATCTGGCCGTTTGATCTCTCAAAAGTTTTGCAGGGTTTCTTTTTTATCATGTTGCCTGGTATCTTCAGTGTGGATGTGTGTGTGTGTGTGGATGTATATATATATATATATATATATATATATATATATATATATATATATATATATATATATATATATATATATATATATATATATATATATCCTTCAACGTTGCCATTATGTGAATATTTTTTTCTATTTGTATTCATGTCTTTCTGCCGATCATTTTTTCCTTAGTTCAGAGAAGTTTTCTAATTTGGTAAAGTTCCTTATATTATTTTGCCAATATTTGCTTCACAAATTGAGATTCAACATTTTCTAGAAATGTAATCTTAGAAGTAATTGAA
Organism: Eriocheir sinensis; assembly: GCF_024679095.1. Taxonomy (NCBI): domain Eukaryota; kingdom Metazoa; phylum Arthropoda; class Malacostraca; order Decapoda; family Varunidae; genus Eriocheir; species Eriocheir sinensis. The sequence continues at coordinate 10,574,826 of NC_066536.1, forward strand.
TCATTTATTATTACCCAATAACCGGCGGTGACTGCGGAGGAGGAATCAGTATTATTTCGAGTCGGCCTGACACTCTGATTGCCTTCACTGTTCAAGAATAAGTGAACCTCAATCACAATTGCCACATAAAATACAACGGTTGTTGAGATAGAAAACAATTTTTTTTATCTTGCCCTCCTTCAGTACACACCTGAGACGGAGTTCCCATTAGCGGGGAGACTAATCCAATTGACGTTATCTGATATCGCTTGAGGACGGACCCCATTAAAAGGGTAATTAAATGTTAATGGAAAGTCACCAATATGTAGCTCTATCCCGAGTGGCTTTCTGGTGAAGGCCGAAGGGGGGGGGGGGGCAGCAAGTGGGAAGCTGAGGGCTGCAGGTGACGCTCCGCTGAGGGGTGAGCTAATTCCATCCCCATAGGCGGTGGCGGCTGGCGGCTGTGGTGACGGTGGGGGGCATATGAGGCGGCTTAGTGGCGGCGAGGTGCTATAACTTCATCCTGTAATGGTGTGTGTGTGTGTGTGTGTGTGTGTGTGTGTGTGTGTGTGTGTTTCATTGGCAGTATCCCTCTATACTTGTTTACTCTCCTCAGCATTCCTAATCTCTCTCTCTCTCTCTCTCTCTCTCTCTCTCTCTCTCTCTCTCTCTCTCTCTCTCTCTCTCTCTCTCTCTCTCTCTCTCTCTCTCTCTCTCTCTCTCTCTCTCTCTCTCTCTCTCTCTCTCTCTCTCTCTCTCTCTCTCTCTCTCTCTCTCTCTCTCTCTCTCTCTCTCTCTCTCTCTCTCTCTCTCTCTCTCTCTCTCTCTCTCTCTCTCTCTCTCTCTCTCTCTCTCTCTCTCTCTCATCGGCTCATCTCGTATTGCCTCCTCCTTTCTCATGATTCATCCAGTCATATCTATCATGCATCTTTTATTTCATCCCTTTCCTTCTGTTTTTTTTTTTTTTTATTCTCTTCCCCTCCATCGCTTTTAGATCACCCTTCTTTCTCTCCTCCTCACCACTCTTATCTTTCTCTGCCTCTCTTCAAGAACCATCATTTTCGTAATCACTTCCGCCCGCGTCCCGTACTCTTTCCTAATTACGTGTTCACATTCACATGAAAGAAGTTTCTGCCTCGGCTGCGCCACAAGAGTGTTCGATCCGCCTTCATCGCCGTGCAGGATACTCGTGCCTCTGGCGTCTTCGGAGTATATGATGATCTTGTCGATTCTATTTTACGTATTTCTGTTTCCTTTTACGTTTCATGGAATTGACGCTACCTATGTATTTGTTTTCTTTTTCTTTTTTATTCCTTCATTTTCTTCGCGTGTCATTTTATTTTTTATTTTTGTTTTGTTGTTTAATTTTGTTTCCTTCTTCGTCGTCAAAATATTAGTAAATCGCTTCACGTCTTCCCATACATGTCACTTGTTTACCGGCATACAACTTTATTGAGGCATTTTTTTGTTCTGTTAATTTAGCAAATCGATTATTCAATCGATTCCAGTCGCGTCTCGCTTCTTTTTACAATCCACTCCCCTGCTTTATTATTTATCGAGTTTCTACGTGCCTCCTGACTTTGTTAGTTTTAAAGGTGAAGGTGGTGAACCGACATTGCTGATCCCTGTCGTGTGTGTGTGTGTGTGTGTGTGTGTGTGTGTCAATCTGTCTGCATGCGAGTGTGAAAGGTTATTCTCCCGGGAGAGAGAGAGAGAGAGAGAGTTATAGAATAATTGAATGAATAAGTAAAGAAGTCGCGTTATAGTTTAATAAATAGGAGAGTAAATCAAATAATGGAAAGAGAAGTTGAAGGTTGCAGCAACGTATGAAAAAGCCGAATCAGCAGACCACAGAATAAAGATTTAGGTCACGGCCGTCAGACTTCACGGAGTTTATATTTATTAAAAAAAACTATGAGCACACACACACTACTACTACTACAAATATTTTTCGTGTTGCAATTTGTTCAAGACTGCTGATTCAGTTGTTTATAATATTTAAACTTGTCCTCTGATAAACAATATGTACATAAATTACTATATCTATTACTCATACAAACTTTCTTAAAAAAAATTATACACGTAACTTCCTTTTTAATTTTGTCTTTACCTTTTGCTATTAACCATCCCAACTATTGTAAGCATTCTCAACTTTTGTAACGATTGCTTGTCCTATGTTTCCCTTCAGAACCCAAACCGTCTCCACCGCCCAAGCCTTTTTATCCATGCTTTTCAAAGATTTTATTGCATGATATTACAACGTTCCTGCATGCCCTCCTTCCCCTTGGCCGCCTTGAGCACGGCGTTACCCTCCCGCCATCCCTCGCGCATTCTTTTCCTCCCCGACAACCGCCACGACTTTGAGGAACGTTCGTCCCGCCGGCCAGACGATATTCGTACGGGACGGAATTGTGTTTGTAAAGGTGTAAGGGTGTGCGAGGACGAAAGAAAAAGCGGACGGACGGACATAGTACCCCCATCCCACCCATACCCAATCATTTTTATTATTTCAAGAAGTAGTGGTTGACGTACGTACATTTTCACCTCAGATCAGATAAGTTAATGCCTAGTCGTTATACATTTTTTTGCGAGAAACACCATGCATCAGCCCCCTACATGTTATCCATAATCAGTTTGCCAGTTACAGTTATGGCGGTATGTATTATATATATATATATATATATATATATATATATATATATATATATATATATATATATATATATATATATATATATATATATATATATATATATATATATATATATATATATCACCTAGATATTGAAGCATCGGCGCCTGCTGTAGTGGCCAATGATATCACAGGTAGCATTGCACAGGTAAAGGAAGCTAATGAGATATTCTTAAAGCATGTATATCCTCATTAGCTTCAAGAGCTCGTTCTAAGGACTCGTTAGACGTGATTTACCGTCTCCCCGGGGCTTTATTAGAGGATGTTTTAGCTCCAAGGACGGGGCTCATTATTCCAGCAACGGTTGTGGGCGTGGTCACTCATCATTCACCCACGCCTGCATTGTGCCGACGTTTGATGTTGCTTTATATCAGGTAGCAATTATGACGCAACACTAAGGCTTATAAGAGTGTTTTGTGTCCAGTTCCTAGAGCATTGAGTAATCTCCATGGGGCTCACTACTCAGAGCTCATCATCGTCTTTGTTTGCCATTATCATATTGCGCAACTACACAACTGAAGAGAGAGAGAGAGAGAGAGAGAGAGAGCGGGTACTATAGACAGAGACTCTTGACAAAAATACAAAATTAAACTATAGCACAACCACCACCACCACCGACAACAACAACAACAACAACAACAACAACAACAACAACCTCACCACCCTCATCCACACAACCACCACCACCACCTCTTTGTGAATAGCATAAAAATAACACGGACTCTTATGTTGTCGGAAAAGCAGCTCCAGACTTTACATCCTACCCCTGGTCTTCCTACTCCTCCTTTAAGTATTTCATCTCCTCCTCCTCCTCCTCCTCCTCCTCCTCCTCTCCAGTCGTTGAGGCGGTCTGGACACACTTGACGCCGTATTTAAAAAGATAATTTAATTCCCCGGAGTGGCGTGTCTCTTTTCCTCCCAAATGCTTTTAGGACGAGAAGCCTTACGCCTGACTCCTCCTCCTCCTCTTCCTCATCCTCTTCCTCCTCTGCCTGATCCACTTCCTTATACTCCTGACTCCTTCTTCTCCTCTCTCTCCTCCTCCTCCTCCTCCTCCTCCTCACCATCATCATCATCATCATCGTCATCATCATCATCTTCCCCCTTCTCCGCTTCTTCCTCTTCAACATCATCCTTTTATTTTCTGTTTCTTCTTGTCCTTCACGACTTTTGCTTTTTCTACACCAAATTTCCTGTTTTTCTTCATCTTCTTTTTCATTTATTACTATTATTATTATTATTATTATTACTTTTTTTTAGACATTTCTTCCTCCTTCATGATCCCTTTTCTTTTATTGTTTAAAACCTCCAATTCTTTTTTTTTTTCTTTTTTCATCATTTTTTTTCCACATCTTCGTCTTTTCTTCTTTTGTCCTTTTTTCCTTCTCCTTCTTCCGTACCATTGTTCCCGTTGTATTTTTTTCAATATTTTATACATTATTATTATTATTATTATTATTATTATTATTATTATTATTATTATTATTATTATTATTATTATTATTATTATTATTATTATTATTATTATTATTATTCACATTTTTTTCTTGTGTTTCTTGTCCTTCATATGTTCCCTTTTCTTTCTAACACTTCACTTCTTTTACCTTATTTATCTTCGTCCCTTTCCTTTTCATAATCCTCTTTCTCCTCCTCTTTATCCTTCTCTCGTTCTTCTGTTACTCTTCCTCCTCGTCCTTGTCCTCGTTCTCCTTTTCCTCCTCTTCGCCCTTCCCCTCTCCACCAGTCCCATTACCAATCCTTCCTCTATCCAGTCCCATTCCCAACCCTTCCCCTCTCCTCCAGTCTCATTACCAACCCATCCCCTCTCCACCAGTCCCATTACCAACCCTTCCCCTATCCACCAGTCCCATTACCAACCCTTCCCCTCTCCTCTAGTCTCATTACCAACCCTTCCCCTCTCCATCAGTCCCATTACCAACCCTTCCCCTATCCACCAGTCCCATTACCAACCCTTCCCCTCTCCTCCAGTCTCATTACCAACCCTTCCCCTCTCCACCAGTCCCATTACCAACCCTTCCCCTATCCACCAGTCCCATTACCAACCCTTCCCCTCTCCACCAGTCCCATTACCAATCCTTCCCCTATCCACCAGTCCCATTACCAACGCTTCCCCTCTCCACCAGTCCCATTACCAACCCTTCCCCTCTCCACCAGTCCCATTACCAATCCTTCCCCTCTCCACCAGTCCCATTACCAACCCTTCCCCTATCCACCAGTCCCATTACCAACCCTTCTCCTCTACACCAGTCCCATTACCAATCCTTCCCCTATCCACCAGTCTCATTACCAACCCTTCCCCTCTCCACCAGTCCCATTACCAACCCTTCCCCTCTCCACTAGTCCCATTACCAATCCTTCCCCTATCCACCAATCCCATTACCAACCCTTCCCCTATCCACCAGTCCCATTTCCAACCCTTCCCCTATCAACCAGTCCCATTACCAACCCTTCCCCTCTCCACCAGTCCCATTACCAATCCTTCCCCTATCCACCAGTCCTATTACGAATCCTTCCCCTATCCACCAGTCCCATTACCAACCCTTCCCCTCTCCACCAGTCCCATTACTAACCCTTCCCCTCTCCACCAGTCCCATTACCAACCCTTCCCCTGTCCACCAGTCCCATTACCAATCCTTCCCCTATCCACCAGTCCCATTACCAATCCTTCCCCTATCCACCAGTCCCATTACCAACCCTTCCCCTATCCACCAGTCACAGTACCAATCCTTCCCCTATCCACCAGTCCCATTATCAACCCTTCCCCTATCCACCAGTCCCATTACCAACCCTTCCCCTATCCACCAGTCCCATTACCAATCCTTCCCCTATCCACCAGTCCCATTACCAACCCTTCCCCTATCCACCAGTCACAGTACCAACCCTTCCCCTATCCACCAGTCCCATTACTAACCCTTCCCCTCTCCACCAGTCCCATTACCAACCCTTCCTCTATCCACCAGTCCCATTACCAATCCTTCCCCTATCCACCAGTCCCATTACCAACCCTTCCCCTATCCACCAGTCACAGTACCAATCCTTCCCCTATCCACCAGTCACATTACCAACCCTAACCCCTATCCACCAGTCCCATTACCAATCCTTCCCCTACCCACCAGTCCCATTACCAATCCTTCCCCTCTCCACCAGTCCCATTACCAATCCTTTCCCTATCCACCAGTCCCATTACCAATCCTTCCCATACCCACCAGTCCCATTACCAATCCGTCCCCTATCCACCAGTCCCACCAGTCCCATTACCAATCCTTCCCCTATCCACCAGTCCCACCAGTCCCCCGTCCTCTTCCTCCTTCTCCTCCCTTTTTTTCCAGCTTCACCTACTTTTTCTTCTCTGTCTCGTCTTCCTCCAAGTATTGCTCCTGATCCTCTTCTTCCTTTGTTGCCCACTCAGCCTTAGAAAAATGATGCGGTAGAACGGCGGAACAGGAATACTGGGAAGAAATATTAAAAAGAAGAAAAAAATGGAAATGGGCCAGTGTAAAATATATTGAGGACAAGAGTGGAGGAAGCGTGAAAGGATGTGGGATAGAGGGAAGGAAGACATATTCAGGAAAGAAGGCAGAAAGCGAGGAGTGTTGAAGAAAGATAAGCGAGGACATATACGATGGTTTTAGTGTTTGTGTGGGTGTGGGTGTGGGTGGGTGGGTGTGGTTGTGGGTGTGAGTGTGTTCGTTCCTTGGCAGTTATGATTTACGTTCCACCATTTCTTCTTCCATTTCCCGTGTCAGTTTGAGGAGCCCCGAGGCTGTAATTTTTTTAAGGATCAGCGCCATGAATAAGAGAAACGGCAATCTGTATCGTCTTTCCGTAAAAAGTTTTCGTGATTTATACCTTGCGTTTTTTTTTATGCCATTCAGATCCCCTTCCAAAAAGTCCATGCACGTGTGTTTAGGTGTGTGTGTGTGTGGGGGGGGTGGTATGTTTCTTGTATGTGCATGGCAAGATAATGTAGCCGGCGACTGTGAAGTTTTTTTACAGTTTTTATTTTAGTGTTCCTCCAAATATTACTGACATATCTCATTATCTTTATTTCTCACTTTACTCTTCCTCTGTGTTAGACCTTTGATTGGCAGGTATTATTTTTTCTAACCCCAGATGCTCAACTAAGTGACTGGCATTCGACTGTAAGGCAAAGTAACTCACAAAAAATGGAGTGTTTTCAGGAAACCTACTGATAGATGCCAGACGTATTTATGGGATAGCAAACATGACATTAAAAGTTTTGTTAAAAGCGAGCGTTCAAATTTTAGTTTTGATCAAAGTTCTTTCTTTTTTCTCTGCCCTTTCAAATTTTACTATTCTGACAGAATTCCTCGATATTTTCTTATTTTCCGCACCTGTCAATATTTAAAGCTGCAGCGTGTACTCTGCGGCAGGTTTAGGGCCGAAGAATCCACCCTGCCTTTACTTTTTAACAATCTCATTGGGACGAAAGGCAGCAGGGAGACTTGAAGGAGAGAACATTGCTGATGGATAAGGAATAAGTGTTGTTTATTTGATACTATTGATCGCTCTATAAGACTTACACATTTAACATTTTTTATCTCTTCTCTCCATGAGTGACGGACATGCCAAGGCTTTTTAAGGCCACTGTAATAGGTTAAGAGTCACCTCTGTTCTATTCTTCCCTCATTCTCTTTCTTCTAAATCATCTGTTAATCACTAACTTTCTATCCTCCCCTTTTAAATTGCTATATATATGTGGGTGTATTGTTTCCCTTTTACAGTAGATTATGTATCCCTTCCGTTATATTCTTCCCTCACTCTCTTTCCTCTAAACCATCTGTTATTCACCCACTTTCTCTCCCTCACCTTTTTATATATATATCTGTATGCATGTATGTATGGGATGTTGTTATTGTTGTTGTTTCCTGGAGACGGTCCTTGGCGGCGCCGCGACCGAGGCGTGGGAGGCGGCGGGCCCGGCCTTCCTTTACCTGAAGACGGCTTTTCAGAGTCATGCAATCCGAATCCGTAATGCAATTAAGATGCTAATACGGCCGTTGTCTCTGCCAGTTTGGGGCGCTTCGCTTATTAACTTGGTCGTGCCGTACTCTACCCTCTTTTCTCTCTCTCTCTCTCTCTCTCTCTCTCTCTCATTCCTGCACGCCGCCTCTCCCAGTCTTTCTTGATCCTCCCTTTCTCTCGTCCTTTCATTCCTCCAGATTCTTTCTCCACATATTTTCTTTGACATCTTCCTCCTACTCTTCCTCCTCTTCCTCCTTCTCCTCCTCCTCGTCCTTACTTTTCTCGTGTCTTTTGTCTTTCTGATCCTTTTTTTAATTTTATTTTGATATGTTCTCTTTACTCTCTTACACTCTTGATTATGTTTCTTTTGTCACCATTATTTTTTTTCCAAGTGTTTTATTTATTTCAGTAATTACTAATCTCTTTTTGTTGGTTCTCGCCTTTCCTTAATCCTTTTCTTCCTTATATTTTCCGATCCGTTGCCTCCATATATAAACCTCTATTTTTGTAGGCCTACGTCTATCTCTTCATCTTACACTCTGTTATTCATTTATTCCCTTTTCTCCCCTTTTCTGTCAGCACGAACGGTCTTCCCTCCTTACCCATTCCTTCCCCATTGTTTCTTTTCCTCCTGGTCTTTCGTTTCTGTAAGCAATAATTTTCCCAATACTCTTACGATCCTCCCTTTTTCCTGTACAATCCATTTTCGTCTTACGCTTAAACCTTTCCTTCTTCTTTCTCTCTCCTGCTTCCTCTTAAACTGTCTGTCTTTTGTATTCGAATTGCTCTGCTCCCTAAACTGCTTTTGCGTATTCTTCACTTCTTCTTCCCTCTCTCTAAATAAATACATTGCTCTTTTACTTCATCATTTCTTCCCTCGTTACTACAATGTATCTTATCTACTGCTTTCTGGTTATCTCTCTCTCTCTCTCTCTCTCTCTCTCTCCCCTTATCCACTTTTCTCTCTTCTCTCCTCCTCTCCTTACCACACTCATCAATAAGTAAAGGTTAGACAAGATTGACGTTCCCCCATCTCGTCTTCACCTTCCCGTGTCCATTAGAAGAGTCCCGAAACTGTAATTTTTACACATCAACGCCCTCAGGAGGAGAAATGACAGTCTTCATCGTCCTTCATGTAAAGGTTATTACATTTTATAAATGGTGTTTTTTTTTTATCTTTAAACCGCTCAAGCTCCACCCTTAAGTTCATGCACGTATATTGTGTGTGTGTGTGTGTGTGTGTGTGTGTGTGTGTGTGTGGAACCGGTCGCCCTTCATTTTTTGTTTAGTCGGCCATTAATGATGCAGCTCCTCCTGGGGCCGGACCTTCAGAGTTTGCCCGCTTCTGTTTCTTCGTAAATCTTTAAAGAAGCCAAGACCTGGGGCCTCTGCAATTTACATGAGCCTTTGCTTCGCCTTACAATGAGCATCAGCGACAAGACTCGCTGATTAAAGTGAGATTGACTTCATATTATTGCATTTTATGTTGCTTATGATGGTCACCGTCATAAATCAACTCCAGTTTTACGAAGGATTCGATATACTTGATTATGACTCACTGACGCAGAGTAAAATCGTATAGACGCAAAGCCAAAAACTAGTGCCAAGTAACAAAAAGCCAACCTTTTTCTATCTCCTTAGCTTATGCTATTCAATATTTTGGTGAGTACGTTTCTAACTTTTCTTCCCGCATTCACTTGAAAACAGATTTTTTTTTTATCGTATGTTTTGAAGGGTCAGATTTTTTTATTTTTTATTTGGAACCTAATACCTGCATCTTATTATACAGAGAAACAAAAGGTCTTTTCAAAATTTTGTGATTAATAGTCCTCTTCTTCTGTGCAGGGAAGAAAAAACAAATCTCTCCATATTATTAATTCGTTTTTTCTGAATAATATTTGTATACCTAATAATCATATTATTATGTTATCATGTCATCATGTTATCTACCTTTAATACATAAACATTCAATATTTTGCACACGGAAACATATATAATATCATGCCTATAATAAAGGAGCGGGGTGCGGTTCGTTAGTACTGACAAAAGGTAGTGAACAACGAGGGTCGCCTAAGAAGACTGACGTCGGTTGGCGGACTTTAAGGAAAGACTTGCGGGAGTAGCGTTCGAGTTTCATTGATATATTATGTTTTTGGAATCATTTATTTGAAAATCTTGACAACCTCAAAGGGCATGGCAGTATGTTGTACTTGCATAAGTTTTTATTTATTTATTATTATTTTTTTACGTATACTGAAACTATTGTTGTCCAAACCCGTATGTTACAAGATGTGATAAAAAAATTATCGATTCTTGAAACAGCAATACCATGAAAGAAATAGAACAGAACAACACGCTGTAGCATGACATAAATGTGTAATTACTCTTGGCTTTAATGATTTTTCACTGATATTTTTCCTTGACTTCATTGGCGTCGGAGAAAATATATGAAAGAAAATTTGCATCATCGGCGTTTTGACCCGAGAGCGCCACGCCCATTCACGGCGGTCAGAGCCACCAGCAAAGCATCGATTCGGACAGCCACGCACTTGACTTTGGTACTTAAGGTCAAGGTCAGGAGAATATAAGAAAGTAGCAAAGAATCAGAGAGACAGAGTAAAAAAGTAAATAAAGAATAGTAAAGTTCACTGAAACGCAGATGATTGCTAGTTGTTGAAAGTAGAATTTATATTTTTTTTCCTCACAAAGCTAGTAATTTTCAGTAAAGCATCAATTGAAAACTTTTTACTAGATCTCTCGTTTTTTTTTTGTGTGTGTATGTGTGTGTGTGTGTGTATGTGTGTGTGTGTGTATGTGTGTGTGTGTGTGTGTTTGTGTGTGTGTGTGTGTGTGTGTGTGTGTGTGTGTGTTCACCGGAGGAGTCAGGCAAAAAGTTGAGGGAAGAGGAGGAGAATGAGAATGTGGAGGGGGAAGGAGAGGAGGAGGAGAAGAGGAAGAAGAGGAGGAGGAGAAGGAGGCGGAGAGGCTCGTGGTGTGTGAAAGCGCCGAAATCATAACTAATTTCCAAACTTTGCCAATATCTCCTTGCGTTTTTTGGGCCATCCACCCTGAGAGAGCGCCCTACACACCTCCGCGCGATTCCCCAGAAAAAGTGAACCAAGTTAAACCTCCCAGTCCGAGAAAAAATATTATGAAAAGTTTACAATAGCCGACGCCTCTCTCTCTCTCTCTCTCTCTCTCTCTCTCTCTCTCTCTCTCTCTCTCTCTCTCTCTCTCTCTCTCTCTCTCTCTCTCTCTCTCTCTCTCTCTCTCTCTCTCTCTCTCTCTCTCTCTCTCTCTCTCTCTCTCTCTCTCTCTCTCTCTCTCTCTCTCTCTCTCTCTCAAAACTATTACAATGAATATCGAAACGTCTGCTCCATTTCTCCTTCTCCTCGATCCAACTTCGCCAAGAAAATTCCATCTATGAGTGCATTAAGTTGTCTCGTCCATCTCTCTCGCCGGGAACCGAGGAGCTCTTAACGAGGCCAAGACAACCAAAACAATCTCCATTTCGTCGTAACTCAGGTACTAGTTAAATAGGGGAGAAACGGGACCCAAGTTTACCCAGAAAGGTCTGTGATCCGACGAGGGTGTAAGGGTGGGAGGATCCATTGACCGGCCGGCGGATAAGGAAGAAAAGGGAGGTGGTAGACAGACGGAGTTTCTGATAAAAAGAAAGGAAAGGAGAAGGCGTTGATGGATGATTGAACCGTGTTGAGGGGAGAGAAAGGAGTGGGTGCGAGTGGAGAGGAGGGGTTAGGAGAGAGGAGGGTTATGGTGGACGTGTAAAAAGTGGATAAGAAGCAGGATGGTTACGACGTGAGATGGGGCTGGAAGACAGGCTCGGAGGGGAGAATGGCGGTGTTAAAAGGGCGAAGAAAAGTAATAAAGGGACGACGAGGAGATGGAGGAGGAGGGGCGCGTAGATGAGGGAAATTCATTATGATAATGCGCTGTCACCTGGAAGGATCCGCGCCCGTCTGCGAGACAAATTACAAAGGCGCTAATATAGGGAGAGTCGTGCAGTGGTTTTTTTTTTCTGTGTGTGTGTGAGTGTCTGTGTTCTATTCTTGTTTTTCTTATTGGTAAAGGTAAATAGGATGTCACTGTATTTTCTTCTGTCTGTCTTTGAACAACACGTATGGATGTTCTCGTGTTGCTCCACCTGTATCCTCCCTGACGCCTCACATTTAGATATTCAAGTCGTATTCAGTCATTTTCCTTTGATCTTTCTGTATTCAGTTTTTAATGCATTTTTCTGTGCTGCCGAGAATAAAGAGTTGCAAATGTGTTATGTATTCTTGTTTTATGGAAATATAGATATGTATTTGTGTACTCCTGCTCCGCTTTACGTAAACTTATAGGATCCTGCATGTGTATACGGCAGTCGTGTTTGTCATCATATAAGCAGACCCTGTAAGCATTCGGAAAGTCATGTAAACGGAATATTTCGTGTGTGTCCGTTCATTCTCGCCTGAGCAGCTCAAGGCTAGGATCGAAGGAGACACAGATCAGCTTCCAAGACCTTTTTGCCCGTTTTCCTTCGGTCCCGAAGCCGACAGTACGGTTATTGCCGTGTCCATGTACTGAGGCATCGCGGAAACCCTCTATTACAGCACTTGAGTCCCCGCCACAACGCCGTCTCCAAGACACCCTCGTTGTCGGTTTTTTGCCCACTGTTTGTTCCTCTTCTTCCCCAGTATCTTTGTTCGTTTCCAAACACTAAGAGGGTTACAGAGCACTATGACAAAGAAAATCAAGCTATTTTATTTATTGTCTTTTATTGTGAAAATTACACGTACCCCTTGCATGAAGCAAGATTAAGTATTTGTTTATATGTATAGTGTCAAAGGATAATTATGGAGCATTCTGAAAAATAATTTTGAATCAGAATTAACGCTTGATTTTTTTTGTGTGTGTAAGTGTGTGTGTGTGTGTGTGTGTGTGTGTGTGTATGTGTGTGTGTGTGTGTGTGTGTGTGTGTGTGTGTGTGTGTGTTTGTGTGTGTGTAAACACCACCGCCGCTGCCTTATCGCCAGGTGTTAGGAGTAGCCTTCACCTGTCCTTCACACCTTCCATTATCTCGAAAGTTTGCTCGCCTGGCCTCGCACCAGCGCCTCCTGAGTTTATCTTTAGAGTCCTTGACGCTTTAGTGCTCCCTAAATCAATGAAGTTTAGGAAAAGGCGAGAACGTTGGTAACTTTTATCCACTCCTATAAGGGGCTGTAGGGGGCACGTTTCTTTGTGTCATCTGCATAATGTTAATGTGCAGAATTTTATTATTGACCAATACATATTTTTTTTCTCTGTGAGCACGCGCGCGCACAAAACAACTCAACTTCTCCGAAAGTGAAAAGGAAACAAAGGAGACTGCGTAGGAATTCCGGGGGAAATCAGTCATCAACGAGTGATCATTGTACGAAATATATTTTTCTTGCCACAACCACCATTAGATCATCTATTATCCAGACAACCTGCTGATAACCAACGTTTGAATATTTGGCGTGCGTAATGTTTCATTTGTTTATTATGAATCCAATACGCACCGAAAAAATATTTGCCTTAATTACCAAAAATGTGTATTCTGCTGCTGATGGGCTCGACATTTTCAGCATAATTTTTCACACTTCTTTCCCGACATAAACTCCATAATTTGTGAAATCATGTGACCTCTTTTATTACAGACTTGCACAAAAGGTTATCTCCATTGCCTCAAAAAGTGAACTTCTCGATCGGTCAACCAGACATACCCTTTCAGGTATTAATTCTCTGTTCTTTGATAACCTACTGTTGGCCCCACCTACTGCGATAAATACTCTCGCTCTCTCCTTACCTGAAGATTATTACAAGAAGCTTCATATCTCATCCCTTACTAAATCAGCTTCCCTAAGATTGGGTTTTCAGTTTTATCACCATCAATCCCTCTCCCCTCCCAAATGATAACGACATGCAAGAGCTTGTCCACCCCTGTTTGAACACCATCACCTTCATCCTCTGTCTTTACTAGCTCCTAACGTTTTGCGCCTCTATATCTGAAGTTATCACACTCCATCGTGCTCCGGTAAATGCATAAATTTTATGTCTTCCTGGTTGTCTGTCTCATATGCCTCCCATGATTTCCATGTTGCCTCTGTTCTGCCTCGTTAAAGTCGACTCTATAGTTCCTTTCTTTGCAGTCCTTTATCGATATTTTCATAACTGTTCTTTTCATCATGCTAACTGCGTGACAAAATTTTCTTCCTCGTCTTTTCCGTACAAGACTTCCTATTCAAGTTTATGCCAATTTTGTCCCAACTGATTAATATAAGAGCTAACTATAATAGTATCTTTCTTTTTTATCCCGTTAACTGGTAAACTTTGTAAAATTCCACCTTTGTCATTATTTTCTACTTCCTACGAACTAAACTCTTTATAAAGATAGGTGTATCATGAACGCTTTGCTAATATTGATGTTCTCCTTGTGGTCATTCTTTTATGTCTTGTGTAGGAGCAGCATTTTTTTCTTAGCCCCAGCACCATCACCGAGGCACTGAACACACAGGATTGGTAGGCGAGGGAGGCAAACATGAAGCACCTAAACTCACTCCCCGTCCTACCGCAGACAACCCTTTTCCTCCCTAGTTTGCTCTTGGCTCTCAGGATTCCTATTTTTTGGAGGAATGGAATATTAATGGCACGAGGAAACGAATTTGAATCGATTTTGGTTGGATTACATTGTTTTAATTTCCCTCATGTTCAAGGAAACTGTTCGTAAGTGTTTGTAGTCTCATTTTTCTTTTTAGTGTCGTGCTTGTTTTTGTGAAGGAAAATCAGTGGTTAGAATAATTTGTTAAGTCGTTGTGAAAGGATAGGTGTGTGTATATATGTATGTATGTATGTATGTATGTGTTTGTGAAGGGTAGCAAATGAGAAAGGAGGAGGAGGAGGAGGAGGAGGAACTACTTTTGCGTACATATAGTACAATCAGTTGTCATTACTGACGCTGAGTTTAGAAGGAAATTATTACTGTTTTGATGATGAGGAAGAGGAGGAGGAGGAAGGAGACAAGGTAAAGGAAGTGAGAGAGGGGAACACTTAGATGATTGATGACATCAAAGGTGAATCAATACGCGGTGAGGAAGACGGAAGAAGGAATGGGAAGAGAAAGTCAAGGAAGTGTGTATTACCATAAGTAAGATTTTTTTTTCTCTCTGCAAAGACGAAAAAAAATAAACTGATAAGATACGATGCCGCTTTGTCACTCCGGCGAGACGAGAAAAATAAGGTAAAGAAAAAACACAACAGTATATAGATAGAGGAGCTTCACGTGCCATCGTACTGTGTACTGCTTTATTAATGATACCAATTGCGCGCAACTTCCTCGCGTGACAAAGGCGAGGGAGCGTGTCTCCGAGCCTGTCACGTGCGGGGCATCACGTGGAGGCAGACGTGACAGCCAAAACCAGTCCAGGAAGAAGACGCCATTGGCCACAAGCTGCCTCCTTGCGCCACGTGATTTCCCTACCGAGTTGTTTTGAATCACTTGAAGGGCTGTGTTATTTTTAGACGTCGCTTCATTCGTCGATAAATATGTCCTCTTTGATAAATTTAGGCTTTGATCTAGTGTGTTATTTATATCTCCGTTTTCTTAATCTTCGTTCTCAATGCATATATCTTCTTACGTTCCCCTAACCTTCTTTCTTGATAAAAATAAATATATCTTCTTGATCCCTTAAGATCTTCATTGGTGCTTTTTAGGTCCATATAAATGTTAAGCTAGTTTGGTTTTCATTGAAAAGTAATTGTGTCTTCTAGTTATATCTTTCCGTCTTCCGAGACTTCCGTCCGCACTGTTTTCTTTTGAAGTTCTTATTAGTGGCAAGCTGTTGTAGTCTCACTTTCAAGAGGACGCCGCCATTTCCT